>NC_133376.1:16943130-16989804 GCF_049309525.1 Garra rufa
TGTGCCATTTGAGGTCTTTGCTACCTTTCTGTGTCTTGAACATGGTAGTTGCATTGCTGTCTATGCAGGGTCAGAAACTCTAGTATTTCATATTTCAGTATTTCAATTTGTGTTACAAAGATGAACAAAGGTCTTATGGGTTTGGAACATAAATAATGACAGAATTTTCATTGTTGGGTGCACTATCCCTTTAATACGAATTGCTTGTTGTATTCCTAATACTAAATGAATTAATATAAAATAGTAATGCAATCATTTTTATTATTGTTGGGCATATGTGTCTTCGTGGCAATTTTAATTAGACATTTTATGCCATTTTTGTCCGATAAACAGTTTTGGAACTGTGTTGAGATGCCACTTTTTCCAATACAACATTATTTCTGAAGCAAAACTACTGAAGAAGCAGTGCAGTACCCCAACTTTCTTTCTTTCTTTCTTTCTTTCTTTCTTTCTATTTCTTAAAATGTAATTAATATTTTAGTACCCCCACACACCTTGAGCAGTAGCTGGATCCCTGGTTCTGTGCTGGTTTGGTGTGCTCTGCTGGTCCAGCTGCTCTTTACAGGTTCTACTTTTGCTCTGTGAACAAATAAAAACACATTTAGCTCTGTGGTTTAAAAAGCGTTAGATTGCTATTTCCAATAATGTTTGTGTTTGAGGTATCGTATGCATGTATTTTTTTTAATCTGCTGTTAGTATGTGTTTTTGCCTGCTGTTACTGGGGTTTATTATATTGCTCTCTGGAATATTTAATTCTTTGTGAAACAGAAAGGTTCTTCAGGTATTAAAGGTTCTTTATGGAACCATTTAAACAAAAAGGTTCCTTTATGGCATCGTGAAGCACCTTTATTTTTAAGAGTGTAGATGTCCAATGCACTCTACTATTAAAAAGTTTGGAGTTGGTAATTTTTTAAATGTTTTTAATAGTCTTTTAAACTCAAAATACAGTAAAATAGTAATATTATAAATATTATTACAGATTAAAATACTGTTTACTGTTTAAAAATGTGATTTATGGCTGTGATATAAAGATTCATTTTTAGCAATATTACTTCAGTTTTCAGTGTCAAATGATCCTTCAGAAATCTACCTGCTGATATTATAGAGAATAGAGGGTGTTGCACCTGTTGAATGTATTAGTGTTGGCCGCTGTCTTGTTTCTCAGCTCGGACAGGATGAGTTTTGGAGATTTGAGGTCATCTGATTCTCCGATAATACACACATGCACATCGCCATCACTTCCCAGCAGCCAGCTCACACTTTTACAAGGGCCTGAGGATAAAACAATAAACATGTCAAGAAAATCAGTATCTGAGAAACAATAAATAAATGAGCAGCAAAGAAACAATTAGGTTACAACGACAAAGATACATAACAGATGCAAGAGCTCACGTTTAGTCCTTACAAATAATGGGTATTTTCGAGGTCTAATAATATGTAATTTTATGCTTTTTAGATCTTCTTTATTCACCACAAGGGGATGCGGTTTGGTACTTTAACATGAACCAGTGTAAATCATATTTCTCCACTGATATCCTTTTAAAATTGTATTATGATGCATATTTTTTGGTTACAGAAATCTGTGAGATGTTAACCAGCCAAACCCCTGACCCCTTGATTTCCAATATCTCTGTAGTGTATCCTTTTCACAGACAGATGGCGCTGTGACATTGACTGAAATTGACCCTACTGTAGGTCGCCTGCTCTGGGTAAAAGTCTTTCAGTGTGTGGATGTCAATCCCCGCGTTCATCAGGCTTGTATTATCACCTTACGGACATTTGCACCGACTCACAAAGGCTGTGAATCCTTTCCAGTCACCCTCATCATTATTTCAGTGTGATTTAACCTTCTCAGATTACACCAAATGTTTGAAGGCAAGAAATGAAGTGTGATAAACTGATATGTGGCACTTACGTAAAAGGCGACAAAGAGGATCCTTGTGTATATCAGCTAAATAATCTAAAAGTACATCGTAATACCATGAATATCAAAGAGGGAATTATGGAAATAGCTAAAAAAAAAATGTCAGTGTGGAACCGTTTGTTCCAGCACGGGACGATCTTTCCATTTCTTTTGCATGGGCGTAAGTGAAAACCTAACACCCTCAGTTCCAGCAGAAAAGGTTACGTAAAGAACCGGTTCTCCAGGTTGACAGAAGCCACGGTTCGTCTAAAGCGAGGCAGATCATATGGCTTCCATGCAGGAATGATTTCTGTCAGATATCTCAGAAATGTCCAGTATGTCTTGCTGAAACTACAAAAGTTACATAATATTGAACTGGCACTCATCTTTATAAGGTATTTTGTCATGATAATGGGTTGTTTGTGTGTTTGTGTAGTGTTTGTGCCAAGGTCACATGGTTCACCCGCATTTGCTGCTTAAAACATGGTGTTTGTGTTTGACAGGTGATGTAACGACATAATGATAAATATGTGTTTTTGAGGTGTGTTTCTTAAAGCACTATGACCCCACTTGAGCAGCCCAGGGCTTAATCTGACCATATTAGAGCTACACCTCGTAAAGGAACGCAACCTATTATAGTTGAGCTTTTTCTTTCTTTAATGTAATAAAACTACAAATAAAATAAAAAAAGGCCCTTAAAAATCTGGTTATACTATCTCAAAGGAGACTTTCATTGTTTCAAAGTCACTCTTTGCTTCTCCATAAAGGGATAGTTCACCCAAAAATGAAAATTTTGTCATTAACTACTCACCCTCATGTTCCAAACCTGTAAGACCTTTGTTCATTTTCAGAACACAAATTAAGATATTTTGATGAAATCCAAGAGCTTGTATAGACAACAATGCAATGGACAGATGCAAGGCCCAGAAAGGTAGTAAGAACATAGTTAAAATAGGTTATGTGACATCAGTGGTTCCATCATAATATTATGGAGGTACGAGAATACTTTTTGTGTGCTAAGAAAACAAAAATAAGATTGATTTAATTCAATATGGACTATTTTAATCATGTTCTTACTAACTTTCAGGGTCAGGAAGCTCTCGGATTTAATCCAAAGATTAATGAAGGTCTTACTGGTTTTGGAATGGCATGAGGGTGAATAATTAATGACAGAATTTTCATTTTTGGGTGAACTATCCCTATAACACCTCAGATTATTTAGTCATGAGTTAATATTAAGATGTTTGACTTTAAAGAATGTTTAGTCGGTATAGCTCGCAAGCTCGTTCCTTTGGCTGAGGATTTGCTGGACTAATTTGTGCTTCTAAATGATTTGCACCTTTAAAGGACATATCCGGGAAAAATAGGACGGGTCATGCTACAGAAACACTCCTGGAGTGTGACATCACATCCTGTTGCTCATATTTGTTGCATATTAGGTGTCTATAGTAATTCCCTAGGCTTATGTTTAGTCTGACCACACCTTGAAGTCTCCATTTAGTATTAATTTAATCTAGCTGTCAAACAGAAACGATTGACACCTAACAGAGATCTCATTGATGATTTTTCTCTCCAGTGGGCAGAGTCTTGGGTACAAAGTTCCAGCGATAGCTTGTAGTTTTGTTAGTCTGTGTGCAAAAAGAACTGCCAACAGAAACTTCAACAGTATTTATCTCGACGCAAAGCTGACACACAGTATCAGCTGAGGCGACTGAAACCGGCCACAAAGTGCTGAGCGAGAGAAAGACAGACACAGCTGCGTTTCACAATGCTGGCATTGACATGAGCTGTGAACCAGTTGTGCGTCCGCGGAGAAGTTGTGCGTCCGCGGAGAAAAAATCAAAAGAGCACAGAAAGAGATTTGACTGTCCATGTCAAGCTGAAGTAAATGAATAAGAGTCAAACTGCATGACTGTGACACAGCAGCTCTCTTTTGTGCAGGAGCTAAACATATCACAAAGGCCCTGTGTTACATGTGGCCCATGTGACGCTTTTTTGATGAGAAACAGAAGCCGGGGGAGAATGCCAGCGCTATTGATAGGAACACTTACGAGAACATTTACGTCCTTGAGCAAATGTTGTAAGCATCAATTCCTGCTCGGTTGGATTCCATCGTCATCAACACATGAACTGAATGTTTTTTTTCCCCAGCAAGAGAACATGGGTTCAAAGTTGTCACAGATGTCACTCTGATGTTTTAAAATTCCTTGTATGTTTATGCCATGTTACACAAACTGTTCTCTTGCTTTTTCCACATACTGTCCAGTGGCGGAGCTAGAATTTTTTACATGGGGTGGCCAGGGGGTGGCCACTGCTATTTCAGGGGGTCCTCACACACGAACTCTACTCATAAAGTTGAAATAATAAATTAAGGAATTCTAAAGTTTTATTTGCAAAAATAATGCTGAGTTCATTTACAAAAACATTAGCATAAAGAAAAAACAACTAAACAAAAAATACTGCAATTAGAGCATACATCAAACCCGGATTTGAAAACAAAAACACAATTTTAGTCATCACTTACAAACTTATCCTAGTTATGTTTAAAACAACATAATTCTGCTGTTCTGATGAGAACTGGCAAAACGTTTCACAAATTCATCCATGTTGAGGGAGCGTGCCCTCCTTGACTCAACACTGAGAATCCCTAGGTGACTTTAAGGTGGGTTTTAATAAGTTTTAACGCAGAGAAGCTTCTCTCGCAAGTTGCATTGCTCACTGGTGTAACAAGAGACATTTTACAAAGTCCAAATAACATTGTTAATTAAATATAATAACTTATATACAGGGCACAAAATTCACTTTTTCACTTTTTACCAAAAATAAAAAAATAAAAAAATAAATATAAAAAATAGGAGCACCCAATTTCTTTTTTAGTAATGCACAGATATTGATTCTTCATGGTCTATTCTGATTGCCGATGTTTTACAAGCAAATGGGCTGATTCTGAAAGCCTTTTTTACATATTTATTTTATGCCTTAAGCAAGGGACAAGAAGCCATTTATAGGTACAGCCATTTAAATTTGAGACAACCACTGCATTTTTTAAGAATCTACATAAATAACAAAATATATTATAAATGACAAAAATAAACGACACAGTTCTTTCTTAGTCGTGTAGAATAAATGCAGCCATAATCAAAGTAGGCTACTCTTTCAATATTCAATGTGCAAACAGAGACCGAATCTTTCAAGATTGCTTTTGAATGCGGTGCGCGTTTTGGTTTCGTTTTAATGATCGCGCGAAACTCTCAGCAGCGCTAAGCGTGCATTCTACAATACAAGAGATTACTTTAACAAAACCATTTGAAAGTGGGAGGACACAAACGGGATTTTGAAAAACGTGTCCCCAGAGAAAATTACGTCTCCCGCTGAGTTATCATATGATGTGAATGTATGGCGCGTTGTACAGTAGCCTATATTTTGACTGATACTTAAAATGTAAAAATGTAAAGATTAAGTTCAAATGGTTATGTAATGTTGGAGCGAACAGCAACCTGTCACTGCATCAGCTCACATAAGTAGTTAGGCTACCGAAAGTTTTGTAAAGAATTGAAACCAAGTTGCACCACAACAATTTCTCACTCTTGCATAAAATATAATTAGATTTTGGAAGCATATGCGACAAAACGGTCGCAATTTCGAGCCCTGTACATACATGGTATGGTACATGGTATGTAGGCTACATATAATACCATAGCACAGATGAAGTATAGCGTTAACTATCTAAAGTGTGAATTGATCTCTCTAATCTCATTAAGTTAACTGATGTCGTCGTTGCCTAGTTAATTTACACAACGGATAATATACCCAGCAAACAAACCTTATGATAAACTATAAAACGTACGGTATTTCAAAAATGATGTTTTATTATTCGTCTTACATTGATGCTCATGTCTTTGGCTCGTCTCGATTTGGAAATGGCTTAAGCAGCGTTACCGGCAAAATTCTAAAACGTCTTTAGACAAATGAGATGTCAATCAGCATCAGGTACTGCCAGCAGCAAATAAAATTTTGGGGTGGCACCCGGGGTGGCCAATCGGATGTCAGGTGTCTCTGGCTCCGCCACTGATACTGTCATTTGCAAACCACACTATTTGCTTCTTTTTTTTCCTCTGTTCTTTGAAGAACTGTCGTTTTTAAGGGAACGGTTTACCCAAAACTTGCTCACCCTTAGGCTATCCAGAGTTTAGATGAGTTTGTTTCTTTGTTGGAACAGATTTAAGGAAATTTCACATTTCATGACATGCTCGGACAGAGTGGGAGATAAAAACTTCACAATAACTCACAAGTAATTCACATGAGACCAGTCCAACAATAAATGTCTTGTGAAGTGAAGCTGTGTGTTTGTAAGAAACAAACCCCTTATTAAGACTTTAACTTTTAACTGTTGCTGCTGGCCAAAACAGTTAAATGGAAAAAGTCAATCCGTCTTCTTTTTGGACTGGAGTCGTATGGATTAATATAATGTTTTTATCAGCTGTTTGAACCCTCATTCTGACAGCCCCCATTCACTGCAGAGGATCTATTGGTGAGCAAGTGATGTAATGCTAAATTTCTCCAATTCTGTTCCCATGAAGAAACTAATTTATCTACAGGGTGAGTAAATTTTCAGAATGTTCATTTAAATATAAAGGCGTTGATGGTTCCATGAAGAAACTTTAAAATCTATGGAACCTTCTAATTCCACTACATGTGCTTCATAGTGGAAAAAGCTAATTAAAACTACTTCACACTACCTCTTTACACTAGTTTTTTTTTTTTCATTTTAAAATGAAAACGTTCCTCATCTACACTAGCGTTTTCACTGAGTTTCAGAAACGATCTCCTTCCACACTACACAACTGAAAGTGCATGTCACATGACCATTCATAATAAGTGTGATGTTATTGTTAACAATCAAGGTTGTCAAGGATATGCAAAGCAATTGTGGCCATCGTTTTCACCTGTTTCGGTCCATTTACACTGAAACGCAACCCCGGAGTTTTCAAACTAAAACAGAGTCTGCAGCTTTTTTGAAAGTCTCCCTTTTCAAGGGTCGACAACTAAAGTAGTGTAGGCGACAAGCATAACATAGCTAAAGTTATGCATTTTAAAACGAAAATGGAGTTTTCAAACTAAAATGGAGTCTGCATTGATTTCAAAACACTGTTTTTTAAGGGGTGAAAATTGTGTAAACGACAGGCGTAACCATAGCACAAGTTATGCATCTTAAAATGAAAATGCAGCGGTGTAAACATGGCCTTGCAATTCCGGGAATTTTCAAATTAAAATGGAGTCTGCAGCATTTTTAAAAAAGCTCCGTTTTCGAGGGTACAAAACGGCAGAGTAGTGTGAACAACAGGGGTTACCGTAGCAAAAGTTATGCATTTAAAAAGAAAAGCGCACTAGTGTAAACATGGTCTCGCAACCCTTGAAATTTTTAACTAAAACGGAGTCTGCAGCATTTTCAGAAATCTCCGCTTTCAAGGGTTGAAAATGATAGAGTAGTAAGTAAACAACAGGTGAAACCATAGCAAAAGTTATGCATTTTAAAACAAAAACACACCAGTGTAAACGTAGCCTGAAACACAACCCAGAGTTTTTAAACTAAAATGGGGTCTGCAGTGTTTTTTCGAGGGCCGAAAACGCCGGTGTAGTATAAATGACAGACGTAACTGTAGCAAAAGTTATGCATTTTTAAACGAAAATGCACTAGTGTAAACATGGCCTCGTAGTTTTCAAACTAAAACAGAGTCTGCAGCATTTTCGAAAGTCTCAGTTTTCGTGGGTCAAACGGCAGAGTAGTGTAAACAACAGGTGGACCCATAGAAAAAGTTATGCATTTTAAAACAAAAATACACTAGTGTAAACGTGGCCTTGCAACCCTGGAGTTTTCAAACTAAAACGAAGTCTGCAGTGTTTTCGAAAGTCTAACATCATGCTCATTATGAATGGTTGTGTGACATGCATTTTTGGTTGTGTATTGTGGACGGAGATAGTTTCTGAAACACAGTGAAAACACCAGTGTAGACTGGTGTAACTAGACTAAATTTCATTTTAAAATGCTTTTTTAAACTAAAAAGTACTAGTGTAAACAGGGCTGAAGAAAAAAAATTCTTTTGAGGAATGTTCACTAAACGGTTCTTTGGGAAACTAAAAATGGCTCTTTTATGGCTGCTCTGTTTTTGCATGTTGTGCTTCCTGAGAACATTCCATGCCCAAATCTCTGGCAAAGCACATCCTCAGGCATTAGTGTTAGAAAGCCCTGAAATGTTTAGAGGAATTTATGGCGGCAGGGCCCCTGCGGCATTACAGGGGTTAGATCCTAAACGACGCCTAAATCCTTACAAATGCTAATGCTATGGAGATAAACAGTAATCTACTGCAAGGTGATTTGCATGTGAGTATTGTGTTGTGGTGCAAGGTGAGTGTTGAAAAACTGGAATTTGGCTCTGGTTTCGCCCTTGCAGCTGAAGCGTGTCTCTGCGGTATTGTTATGTGACTCTTTCTCCCTTTCAGGTCACTTCATTTCCTTTGGCCTCAAAAATATGTGCTCACCTTGAAATGACGTTCGAACATTTCGCACAGGTATTGATTTTCTTGTTACATCAGTGAGGGCGTGTTAAAAGATTTATTTTGAGTTCCTTGTAACACACGGCTTTCATACAGTTTGCTTGAACTGTGTAAAAGGAGATTCAATAAAAGTGAATCATTCTTTGGCTACGTTCACACAGCAAGGGGTGAATTAACTAAATCAGGCTGTAAATGTGTTGAAATGGCACTACCACTTTTAAAAGATTTTAATGTTTTTAAAGAAGTCTCTTCTGCTCACCAAGCTTGCATTTATTTGATCCAAAGTACAGTAAAAAAAAGTACAATTTTAAAATATATTTTTTACTATTTAATTTAACTGTTTTCTATTCGAAAATATAATGTAAAATGTAATTTATACCTTTGATTTTAAAGCTGAATTATTAGCATCATTACTCGAGTCACACGATCCTTCAGAAATCATTCTAATATTCTGATTTGCTGCTCAAGAAACATTTATTATTATGTTGAAAACAGCTGAGTGTAATTTTTTCAGGCTTCTTTGATGAATAGAAAGTTCAGCATGAATAGAAAGTCTTCTTTATCTTAAATAGAAATTATTTGTAACATTATAAATGTCTTTATCACCACTTTTGATGATTTTAAAGCATCCTTGCTAAATAAATGGTATGTAGTGTATAAGTTTACAAACACTTTTTATTTTAGATAAATGCTAATCTTTGGATCTTTCTATTCATTAAAGAATTCTGAACAAAATCTACTCAATTGTTTTAAATATCGATAATAATAATAATAAATAAATAAATGTTTCTTGAACAGCAAATCAGCATATTAGAATGATTTCTGAAGAATCATGTGACACTGAAGACTGAAATAATGATGCTGAAAATTTAACTTATTTGATCACAGAAATAAATTACATTTTAAAATATATTAAAATAGAAAGCAGTTCTTTCGAATAGTAAAAATATTAAACAATATTACTGCTTTTAATGTATTTTGTTTAAAAAAACACTAAAAAAATCTTACTGTTCAAAAACTTTTGCCTGGTAGTATAAATTACACTAGTTGAAATTTTGTGGTCAGTAAGTTTTTGTTTTTGAAAGATATGATTTTTTTATTTGGTGACAGTAAAGACATTTATAATGTTACAAAACAAACATCAAATAAACACTGCTCTTTTGAACTTTCTATTCATTATATGAAAAAAAATCACGTTTTCCACGAAAATGTGGATTTGACACAACTGTTTTAACATTAATAATAAATGTTTCTTAAGCAGAAAATCAGCATATTAGAATGATTTCTGAGGGAAAATTCAGATTGTTTTAAATTGTAAAATAATTTTTCACAATATTACTGTTTTTTAGGGATGCACCGATCCGTATCGGCCGATCACTTGCGCGTTTTGTCAGTAAAGCCGGTTCTGTAATCAGCGGTAAATGCCATCAGGTGCGTGATTTCACGTTGAGCCGTATATACTACACACAGCCGTTGTTCACTGACGAGCTGCGCACATTCACACTGATAATGAACATTGATTTGCGCAGCTCGTCGGTAAACAGCGGCTGTGTGTAGTATATACGGCTCAACGTGAAATCACGCACCTGATGGCATTTACCGCTGATTACAGAACCGGCTTTACTGACAAAACGCGCAAGCATTATCGGCCGATTCGTATCGGTGCATCCCTACTGTTTTTACTGCATTTTTAGCAAATAATGCAGCCTCTGTGAGCATAAGAGCATAAGAAAGCAACTGTCAAAACGTTTTTCTCTTTTTTTTATTCACTGCTATCATTCACTATTCAAAATCTTCTCCATGGGCTTCAATTCAACTATTGAAACACGTCATTGAAACCAAAAGAAACATTTTTGCCTCATGTGCTGAATTTTTAGTTCTTTCAGGTTTAATTATGATGTCTTAAACTTAAGAATCTGCCGTTTTTAACACACAGTAACCTGTCAGAGTGACACAAAAGCATTTGGCTGTTCTGTAAATAGTTTTTGTCTTGTTGATGCTCACAGAATGACAGACGTGGCTGTATTTTTAGAAAGGGTGTGAGTAAGTTCATACCTTTCTTTTGCCGGAGCTTTTCTTTTTTAATCCCCTCCCTGCCCTCCTTCTCTTCCCGCTCCTTCCAGCGCCGGACTTGTTCCTCTCTCATTTTAAAGAAGAGAATCTTCTTCTGTTCTTCATTCAAGGCCTCGAGTACATCAGGGTCGATGTACATGTCAGTTAGGATTTGCTGCAGCATGTTGTGTCTGTTTGTGTCTTGTTGGCTTTTGAATATGTGTGCTGGTGTACAAAAATGCTCTCTGAAGAGTCCAGCTCCTTTTTAGGAATTCTTGTTGCCCTTTGTTCAAACAAAAGCTTCCTCTATTTTCCCGAGATTGGCATTTTAGATCCTGCTGTTGAGTTCGTTCCTGTCCCACACGCTGGCCATGTGATTCCAGTCTGAAAGAGAGAGAGAAATGGGAGGAGGTGAAAAAAAAAGAAAGATCCATTACAGCATCTGTTGCCAGTTTCGTTCACCCCCTCTTTATGGGCGACTACTTTATATCTCTGGATTAATTAATCCTGATTTCACTCGTAAAACAACAAAGCTTCCCACTCCAATTTCCTCTTTCTGAAGAGAGCGGAGCAGTTTTATTGTTCCTCCACAGGAAGCTTAATGAAGCTCTTAGATGTTTTGAGAAGTTTTTTTTTTTTTTTCTCTATAAGAAATTCGTAATCATATATCATCACACTGCTGTTCAAGTTTGGGATCAGTAAGATTTTTAATGTTTTTTTTTTTTTTTTTTTAAGTTCCTTATGTTCATCGAGGCTGCATTTAGTTTGATTTAAAAAAAAAACGTAATATTGTGAAATGTAAAATACCTGTGTTCTATGTGAATATATTTTAAAATGTAATTTATTCCTGTGATGCAAAGCTGAATTTTCAGCAAGGTGTCTTCAATGTCACATGATCCTTCAGAAATCATTCTAATATGATGATTTATTATCAATGTTAAAAGTGGTTGTGCCGCTTAATATTTTGTTGGAACCTGTGATAATTTTTAGTTAAAGTTAAAAAGAACAAAATTGGTTTAAAATAGAAATATTTTGTAAAAATATGGTGTGTTATATTGTTAGAAAAGATTTCTATTTTGAAAAAAAAATGCTGTTTTTTAAAACTTTTTATTCATCAAAGAATCCTGAAAAAAAATCACGTTCCACAAAAAGCAGCACCACTGTTTCAAACGCTGATAGCGAAATAGCATATTAGAATAATTTCTGAGGGATCATGTGACACTGAAGATGTAATGGCTGATGAAAATTCAGCACTGCCTCACAGAAATAAATTATATTTTAACGTATATTAAAATAGGAAACCAATATTATAAATTGAAATAATATTTTACAATATTACTGTTTTTTCTGTATTTTTTAACAAAGTAAATGCAACCTTGATGAGCATAAGATAATTCATTGAAAAACATTCAAAATCTAACTTAAAAATAACTAATGCCTAACTTTTGAATGGCGGTGTATGTATAAGCATTTAATAAGAGTATAACAATAGTTAATGTTATTTCTTAACATAACAGTAAAGCATTATTTAAAAATATTATTCATAATTCAAAAGCGTTTATCCACCAAATCAAAGTCAGTATGGCAAGATTAACATGCAGGTTTTGTTATCATGTGACAAGAAAAATATGCAACTAAATGAACTTCTATAAATATAACCTATTTTGACATTTTTGTGAATGTCAAATGAAGTAACTCTAAGACAATTTTTTGGTAGTGATGATTTAACAGTTATTTTAAATGGATCATATGCAGTATGTGTGTAAAAACTTTTCTGACCTATGACTTGCCTATTCATAAAAAGGACAGAATACATGATACACTTTAAATGCTTGTTTGGTTTCAATGTAAATATTTAAAAGCATTTTAACATTTTTGAGATCGACACTGAAGACTGGTTTAATGGCTGATGAAAATGTAGCTTTGCATCACAGGAATAAATTACATTTTTAAAAATATTAAGATAGAAAAGCATTATTTTAAACTGTAATAATATTTACAGTATTACTGTTTTTTTCTGTATTTTTGATCAAGTAAATGCAGCCTTGATGAGCATAAGAGAAGTCTTTAAAAACAATCTTACTGATCCCAAACTTTTGAATCTCAGTGTATATGTAAACATAATAATAAATAAGAGTATAATAATAGTTTGTGGTCTTAATATTTCCTAACATAACAGTAAACAATTAAAAAAAAAACATTTGAAACCTTTTTTGACATTTTTGTGAATGTCAAATTAAATTACTCTAAAACAATTTCTTGGTAGTGATGATTTAACAATTATTTCAAATGGATCATATGCAATATGTGTGTAAAAACTGCTTATTCATAAAAATGACAGAATACATGATACGCTTTAAATGCTTGTTTGGTTTCAGTGTGAATATTAATAGCATTTTAACACTGTTTTAGCTTAAATTAACAAGAATTTTTACTACTTTACTTCATATTTTCTCTTAAGTCGCAAAAAAAAAAAACTTGCGTAATTACTTAAAAACATTAAAAACATGTTCGCCATGAAAGATTATTCAAGTAATTTTTTTGGCATTAATTGACTTTTAATGTACTGCAGCATTACGTTAATAGCCGTGGATCTTCAGGTGCATATACACTATATGAGTAAAAACTCATCATAGTGAGTCATCTTAATATATTTGCTATTTTGTAGGATAAGCAGAAGCCAATGAGTGTTGTGATAGAAAATCTGTCTATGAAATCATAATAGTGCTATGAACCCACTCAGGTATAAATAAAGCACACAAAGCGGAAAAATTTTCTTTTTTTCCCAATGACGCATTTCAATAGTTGAATTGAATCCTATGAGAGGCTTTGAACATTGGAGTACAGTTTGAGATACAACTGAGATCTTATCTGTAGCTTTTAAGGAGACACACTTGAGATGATAACACCCTTTACTTAATCTCATTGCTGTCTAGAAGAAGCAATTGTTGAATTACAGTGATTCTCATTGTGATTTTCTCTCCTGTAGGGGTTAAAGAAGACTGTTAGGACTGATTTGAGGGTTTAATTCAGCCCAGTTGTGTTCACAATAGCAATCTGTGCGTGATCTTCCTCTCTCTGTTGACTTTGGCTAAATGAACACCTATATTACTCTTCATCATTCACTTTATTTAGTTGTCTCTCATTCAGTAGCTCCATCCCTGTTGCTGTTTACACAGTGTTTACACTCGCTCTCCTTTTCTTTATTTCTCCATGCCAGAGATTAATCCTACTCCACTACCATTCCTCAAACAAAGAGCCTCTTTATTTAAAACCAATCATGTACCAGGTCAGACATGTTTCTTTACCAAACAACTAACAAAGCCATTCAAAACAAACAAAGAAGCAATAAATTAATAACCATCTGTGCTTTTTAAGTGGAGTGATAAGGAACAAACACAACAACTCGAGTTTACTCAAGCAAAGCTAACAACCTGAGCATAAAACTAGTTAAAATGCAGCTGAAATAACATGCTAAAACTGTGTTGGTGCACTTTGGGAACGTTAGGGATGGACAATAGAGACAGCCAGGGACTAAGACAGTTACACAAAGACTCACAGCACAAAAGACTCTGAAAGTTGGCAAATGAGCAACTATAAGAAACAAAGAAAGCAGCCGCTAGACAGATCAGGAGCTCTGTAACTTTAACCAAAACAGACTGAGTTATTTAGCACACGAGAGAGAGGATACAGAGAGATCGAGAGAGACACAGAATGAAAAAGCTCTAAAGATGTGGACAAAGAGACTGCTGAGTGCTGATGAAGTGTGCTAAAAGAGAGAGAAAAGTGAACTAGTACTCACATTCAGAGCTGGAGAAGTGTGCTGTGAAGTTGTGCTAGTGAAACAGGCAGCAGCGTGTGTGTATGTGTATGTGTTTGTGTGTGTGTGCCTCTTTCTCTCGGCTGCTTTTGTATTTGAGTGCACTACTGGTGTGACATCATCTCTCTCCCTCCTTCTCACAGACTTCCTCAGTCTAACTCTCCTTCTTTGTCTCCTCCCTCTCCCTCGCTTATCAATGTGTTTCATTGGCATAACAAAAACAGCTACATTTGAATGGCCAAATCAGCTGGTTAGACTGATGGTGTTATATGGGAAATGGTAACAATTTACAATTTACACTAACAAATGTACTGTTGTTGAAAAGTTTGGAATTAGTAAGATTTTTATTGTTTAGAAGTCTCTTGTGCTCACTCTGGCTGTTTATTTGATTAAAAATACAGAAAAAAAACTGTAATATTGTGAAATATTGTGACAATTTAAAATAACTTTTTTTTAAAATATACTTTAAAATATAGTTTATTCCTGTGATGCTAAGCTGAATTTTCAGCATGATTACTCATTTTAATATGCTGATTTATTATCATTTCTTTTTTATAAAAAAATACCAGTGTAAGTCTTTAACTTTTTATTCCTTAACGTTTCCTGAAAAAAGTGTATATATATACAATAAATCAACATAAAATGATTTCTGGAGGACCATGTGACACTGAAGACTGCAGTAATGATGCTGAAAATTCAGCTTTGCTTGACAGGAATAAATAATATTTTAAAATATATTAAAATAGAAAAGCGTTATTTTAAATTGCTTTAATATTGTTTTACTGGCAATATTATTTCACAATATAACTGTTTTTTCTGTATTTTTGATCAAATAAATGCAGCCTTGATGAGCATAAAAAAACCATCTTTAAACAAAAAAAAAAACAGTTTTTAATTTTTATCTATACAGGTTTCGTTGTTAATTCACATTTTTGTATAATACTTAAGGTCCTTGCACACTGAGTTTAGAATTCTCGTCCAAAATGTTTGCACATTAAAAAAATATATATATATAACCTCACCTTATGTCAGTTACTTTTACACACTGCATCTGAAACTTTTGTCTGTCATAAAAAAAAAAAAGATTGGGTTCAATTATTTGCATTTTTCGCATCTGAAAAATACATTTAGCGGAAAAAAGAAACACCAAAAAGGACCTTTACAGTTCTATAAATTAACATTAAATTTTAAAATAATTAATTCATTTGTAATATTAACCACAATCTATAAATGGTGTTAAAAAGTATTAGTATTAGTATTACTTAATGTTTAATATAAACATATAAAACCTTGATGTGACATTACTTTTACATTAAAATTCAATTAATAAATTACTAAAATAATCTTTTATGCTTAACATATTTTTAATGTCTAATTATATATATATTTTTTTTACTTAAAGACAGAAAATAAGTACTGTTTATTGTTTACTTAACAAACAAACTTTAAATTAGTTTTAAAGAACTAAAATACTATATTTTGGCCTTTTTATGAATAGGCACATTCCTTTATTGACACTTTATTTATGTCACTTTGAAAGCTTTTTTCTCTAAAGAAATCTGTCATTTCGAGGGCACCCGCAGACGTAAACATTAGACGTAAGCATTTAGAACAGCTAAATGCTTTTGTGTTTGTCTAACAGGTCAATGTGTTTGTTATTAATTCCAGGTTCTTTTGTGTGTGACATCATAATTGATCTTTAACCACACAGAACCATTCAGGTATAAATTGAGTGTGTGACGCAAGAAATTTTCTGTTTTTCCCCATGACGCTTTTCAGTAGTTGAATTGAACCCTATGGAGGAACTTTTGAACACTAATTCTAGTCAGCAGCGCAGATTAGGACACTCTTGAGATCTTATCTGAAGCTCTGAAAACACACTTAAGATTTACTACACTCTATTCAGTTTTATTGCTGTCTGGTAGAAGTGATTCAGAACGTTATTTTTCTTTCCTGTGGAAATTTTGGGACATTCTTTCAGCCTTCTAAGAAAAATATTGCTATTAAAAAAAAAACTTTTACATTTACATTTCAATTTTTTGTTTAATTTTAATGGAAATTTTTAGAAGGAAAAGGTCTAAATGTTTTTCACATATGTGTGAAATGTATCATGTTGCCTTCTGTGCCAAAGACAATAGAGATCCAGTAAATGAGTCAGAACAATGACGTCCACTCATCACAAAACCCAATGACTAGCATCTCTATAGAGCTCTGACTGAATAGAGTCGTGAAAGCCATGGGGGTTGAGCTTTGAGTGTGTGTTGGCCCGAACCGAAGTGTAAAGATGTAAACTAAAGCCTGTGCAGTACGTGCAGGAGCAAATCTCCACTACAGATGCTTAATATGTTTGTGGGTAAGAGGAAACATACACAAAACATAAGAGGAAACCAGAAACTGACAGGATTCTACACTTCTATAGTGCAAACAGAATACATCATGACATATTTAGACAGAAAATAATAGTGCTTAATCTGTGGTAACAGGTTATTTTCCCATCACGCTTTGCAAGGACAATTCAACAAGGAAATGAACCTATTTTACGACAAGCTTCAGATTCGATTTAAAAGGCCCATCTCATTTATGCTGCAAACAGCCTCCTCCTTTTCCACAGTCACCTGACTTTTGGTTATTAACACAGTCATGCCTTAAACATGTTACACACCCACAGTGAAGGGAGTCATCTAGTTAAGGGATAGTTCATCCAAAAAAGGTAAACTCTTATTATTTTCTCACCACATGTTGTTCCAAACCAGTATGTCTGTCTTCCTTCTGTGGAACACAAAAGATCTTAAGAAACATCTCATTGTCTTTTGTTCAGTGGAAGTCAATGAGGACAAGTGTTGTTTACTTCGCATTTTCTTTTGATGACAGAATATTCATTTTTGGGGAGAACACAGATCATTTGTGTTCAAATAAGTACACAATTCATTTTTTATTTAGTACAAATAGGAGTCACATGATGTTTGTTTTTCCTGCAAGCATGCTTTATAAATTTCCCTCAAAAGTTTCCTCTGACTCATGAAACTCAAGTATGGGTGTGTGCATTGTGATAAACAGGAAGCATCTGATTAAGTGCACTGACCTGTTTACTCTTCCCTGACTCATGCGCTGTGGTCATGTGACTTTCGCCACTCTTTTTGAAATGGACCACATGGGTTCATGTGAGTGTCGTTCACGCCATGTGAGTCTGCATATGCAACAATGGAGTGCAGGGCAGGTTTGGGTTCATACGGTACATGTAAACACACACACAGCATATTTGACTTTCAAAACAATCCCGCAGACTGGGAATGTTTGAACACAAGAGATTTCCATAGACTAGACTCTGTTGCTTTTCCAGGGGTTTGGAACTGTTTGTGATCAGCTTCAAAATACACTTGAGGGATCTTGTGTCAACATGGCTATCTTTGATCAAGATTGTTCACCCATATTGAAAAAACAAAGTGGTGTAGTAATTTCACTCACAACTTTCACTCACAAAGTGTAAGTATCACTTACAGCCTATAATAACAAAGAAATGGCAAGTAAAACATTGAATTAGACTGAAATAGTATTTTCTTTTACAACATACTTCAAATATCTTATTTACTCTGCATTGAAATCCTACAGCAGTCATTTGAACCGAACAGGGTTAATGTTGAATGTTGTGTCAGTTTTGGAATCTTGTCTATGAATTTACATAAATGTAAATGCTTTTAACTTTTGGGCAAACTAACAATAGCGGCCTTGTAAGTTTTTTTAAAAAAAAACTTTCATAGTCATATTTCACTAGAAAATAAAATGAAGCAATATATTTTGCTTTTGAACTAAATAAATATATTTATGTATATATATATATATACAGTCAAGCCTGAAATTATTCATACCCCTGGCAAATTCTGACTTAAAGTTACTTTTATTCGAACAGCACTTTTTTTTTTTTTGATTAGAAATGACACAGATGTCTCCCAGAAGATAATAAGATGATGTACAAGAGGCATCAGTGTGGAAAAAATTATTACTAATCTTTAATTTACATTTGAACAAAAAGTGTCATGTCCAAAATTTTTCATACCCTTCTCAATAATCAATAGAAAAGCCTTTATTGGCTATTACAGCAATCAAACACTTCCTATAATTGCTGACCAGCTTTTTGCATATCTCCACTGGTATTTTTGCTTATTCATCTTTAGCAATGAGCTCTTTCAGGTTGGAGGGTCTCTTTGCCATTTCTTCACCACTTTTGCTGTGTGTTTTAGGTCCTTGTCGTGCTGAAATGTCCACAGGTGCCCAAGGCCAAGATTCCCTGCAGACTGCCTGATGTTGTTGTTGAGAATTTTGATGTATTGCTCCTTTTTCATGGTGCCGTTTACTGTGATTAGGTTCCCTGGTCCACCAGCTGAAAAACACCCCCAAAACATTAGGTTCCTACCACCATGTTTGACAGTGGGGATAATGTTCTTGGGGTTGGAGGCTTCTCCTTTTTTACACCAAATGAAGGCTACATCATTGTGGCCAAACAATTAAATTTTTGTTTCATCTGACCATAAAACAGAAGACCAGAAGTCTTCTTCTTTGTCCAGATGAGCATTTGCAAAGGCCAAGCAGGCTTTTATGTGCCTTATCTGGAGAAGTGGTGTCACTTTTGGCTTCCAACCACATCCTCTGAGATTTTTCACAGTGCGGAACATCTTGTATTTTTAAATAATACTTTGCACTGTAGCCAGTGGAATTTCAAAACATTTAGATATGGCCTTATAGCCCTTTCCTGACTTGTGAGCAGCCACAATGCGCAGCCGCAGGTCCTCTGTGAGCTCCTTTGTATTAGCCATGGCTGTCCACAAACCAACAGCAGAGAGCTTCTGTTTTTCACCTGTTGAGTTGATTAAAACAGCTGTTCCCAATGAATCAGGGTAATTAGGATGCTTTAGAACAGCTTGGACTATTTGGAATGGTATAGAACTTTTGATTTTCCCATAGACTGACAGTTTGCAAAGGGTATGAATAATTTTGGAAATACCACTTTTTGTTCAAATGTAAATAAAATAGAAATATAACTGAGGAATATTTTTTTTTCCACAGTGATGCCTCTTGTACATCGTCTTATTATCTTTTGGGAGAAGCCTATGTCGTTTTCGGTCCAAAAAAAACTTGCTGGTTGAATAAAAGTAAATGTTTTAAATGTTTATTGTTTAAATCTTAAAATGTTTTTTGTTGTAATTCTCTATACTGCAATTAAAAAATGCTTTGTTTCATTTTAGGTAAGATATAATTTTAGTAAAGATAGTAAATTTTAAGCAATAGATGAGTTGAGTTAAACATTTAACCCATCTGCTGGGTAAAAACAACCCAACTTCTCAGTTTGTCCATATTTCACCCAGAATTTATATCACTGTAAATACTTAGAAATATTTACATTGTGAGTATTTGTTGTACTGCCTACACTACCAGTCAAACATTTTTGAACAGTAAGATTCAAAAACTATAAAAAGTACAGCAAAAACAGTAAAACATTTTTAATATTTTCACTATTTAAAATTTTTACTGTTTTCTATTTGAATATATTTTAAAATGCAATTTATTCCTGTGATCAAAGCTACTTTTTCAGTATCATTACTCCAGTCTTCAGTGTCACATGATCCTTCAGAAAACAGCCTCAGAGTTTATAGAAATTATAGAAATTACTACTTTTGCTTAGCAAGGACAATTTAAAATTATTCAAACTTGATGATAAAGACATTTATAATGTTACAAAAGATTTCTGTTACAGATAAATGCTGTTCTTCTGAACTTTCTGTTCATCAAAGAAACCTTTACTCAGCTGTTTTCAACATGTTTTTTTGAGCAGCAAACCAGAATATAAAAATGATTTCTGAAGGATCATGTGACACTGAAGACTGGAGTAATGATGCTAAAAAATCAGCTTTGAAATCACAGGAATAAAATATATTTAAAATATATTCAAAGAGAAAACTGTTATTTAAAATAGTAAAAATATTTCACATTTTTACTGTAATTTGGATCAAATATATGCAGGCTAGGTGAGCAGAGACTTTTTAAAAAAAACATTAAAAATCATACTGTTCAAAAACTTTTGACTGGTAGTGTATCATTTTTGCTGATGTATGTTTAAAAAATTAAATTGCAGTTTTGTACTGCAGTTTAAACATTCTAATGTGAATCTAATGAGAATCACCACTGAGAATAATTACTGCAAATTATGACAATTTATTATTTTTTTTTAAATCCAGATGCATTATTGTATTGAGAATTTGCATAATTGTCATGAAAATTGTGTCAGTAAACCAAAATGTTACAATCCTAGCATTTTTAATCATTCTTTTAAAAATATGTCCTTATTTTAATCTCTTTTAATTGTAGTGTAAAATGTGACCTGGAGTCCTGGACTTGTTTTGTGACATTCACCTATGCAATAATGAAACAATTGCAGGCATAATAAACTGCTGCTGTTTGTTTCAAGCAACAGTGATGTGCTTGTGGGTTTTCAGGTTCTAGATTCAACAATAGTGCTGGTTCAGCAGTTATAGACCGTATCTGTACAACAACAGTTCACATAAAGCCTGTGTCATGATACAGCGAGTGATATTGCTGTAAAACTGCTGCTCGGGGGTCAGAAGAACTGCAGGCATGGTAGATGTTCAGAAAATGTGGTCTGTTTGCCTCATTAAAGTCAACAGCGTTTGTTCTTTAGTGAGGCACCCAGACCCAAATCGTTTCAGTTTCATGTAGAGGTTCAATGTCTGTCAAACTGGTATTTTCCCACAGTCAAGGAAAGTTCATTTCTTTCCATCTATTTATCTTTCAAGTTGAGGACCGGCCTGACCTGCAGCGACAACATAAGCATGTGGGAATGTGGTATCGGATGGTTTCTGGGTCAAATCCTTATCAGGGTTCGTATCAGTGGAAACATGTCAGCTGTCTATATTCAGATTTAAATGTGTTCAGGCCTGGCAACTTACAGATTTTTGGTTTGAACCCAACAATGGACCTTCACCTTTATCAGATTGCTATTTATTCATTAATAACAGGTGAAAGTGTTAAGTTAATTAGCCTACTAAAGAGTTATTCAATTGAATTGCAAATCTGAAATGTAAGGTAATGAATGATTAGTTGCTATATTATTCCCACGTTATCAATAATTAATAGCTGAAGCGATATACAGTTACAGTTTACGTGGCCGTAGTGTAATTTACTGTTGAACAGCGCCACCTTGTGGTACGTGAGGTTTTAGTTTGTAAGCAGGCAAATAGTATTTTTCTTTTTAAATGTACGTTATTACCAAAGCTAAAAGACATTTTATAAAAATAAAAATATATTGACTAGCAGAGGTTGTTGTTTATATGGTTAGATTAACGTACAATATTATTTAGAGTTCTCTGTGTGACACCAAACTGGAGCCATTGTTTTGAACTATAAACACATTTCTCATATCCAATATTGCTCTCTAGCGCGAGTGTGAATAGATGTTTGCTTTTGCACCTGGATGCTCTGCTCTATAAGGATTTATGGTGCTAATACAGAAACGGTCTCTTTTCATTTCTTCTGCATTGATCTTCTGAAGAGACTGGACGGAGTTTGATTATGAATAAAATGAATGACTGTCCATCGCTGGACAATGCAGGACCTTCAAGCTTCACCGTTAAACCTTTGTGTCTCACGTCGGAGGGTAAGACAACAATTGTTATTTCTAATTATTTTTTTTAAATATCTAACAGTGATACTTAAGTCTCCAATATGTGTTGTTACAGTGGTGGTCATTTTGTGCCAAAGCATTAACTGCACTGTTAATACATTTAAAAGGTATACCTTTTATCAGTTCATGCATTCACTTTAGAATCAAACCCATAATCTTAAAAATCAAACACATGCCAGAACAGATCCAATTATTTCAGTGTACATCAGTCCCCATGCATGAGAGCTGATACAGAATTGCATTTATTGATGGGTATATGGATAACAGTCCGTTTTTAAACATTATTATTTACAAACATCATATTAACATTATATTACATTATTAACATTATTATATATTTTTTAATTAAACTAGGATAATATACACTACCAGTCAAAAGTTTTAATGTTTTTTTTTTTTTTAAAGAAGTCTCTTCTGCTCACCAAGCCTTCATTTATTTGATCTAAGGTACAGCAAAAACATTACACATTTTAAATAGTTTTACTATTTAAAAGAACTGTTTTCTATTTGAATATATTTTTTAAATGTAATTTATTTCTGTGGTCAAAGTTACATTTTCAGCATCATTACTCCAGTCTCCAGTGTCACACGATCCTTCAGAAATCATTCTAATATGCTGATTTGCTGTTCAAGAAACATTTATTATTATTATTATTATTATTATTATTATTATTATTATTATTATTATCAATATTATTATCAATATTTAAAACAGTTGAGTATTTTTTTTCAGGATTCTTTGATGAATAGAAAGATCCAAAGTTCAGCTTTAAATTTATCAAAAGTGATGATAAAGACATTTATAATGTTACAAAATATTTCCATTTCAGATAAATGCTGTTCTTTTGAACTTTCTATTCAACAAAGTAACCTGAAAAGATTCTACTCAGCAGTTTTTGACATAATAATAATAATAATAATAATAATAATAATAATAATAATAATAATAATAATAATACTACATTTTTTTGAGCAGCAAATCAGAAAATTAGAATGATTTCTGCAGGATCATGTGATTGGAGTAATGATGCTAAAAATTCACTGGAATAAATTACATTTTCAAATATATTCAATAGAAAACAGATATTTTAAATACTAAAAATATTTCAAAATTTGGCTGTTTTTGCTGTGCTTTGGATCAAATGAATGCAGGCTTGATGAGCAAAAAAGAGGCTTCTTTAAAAAACATTACAAATCTTACTGTTCAAAAACTTTTGACTGGTAGTGTAATTGTAATAAATATAAAATTTATTATTAAAATAGCTAAGATAGCTAAAATATTTTAACATTTTTAAGATTTTTAAATAATTAAAAATGTAATCAAATAAAATATTTGTAACAATAAACAAATTAAAGGCTTTGTTCACACTTCAAAAATCAGTAACTGATGTGTAAGAGAATACATTATTGAATAAAGTCATTATATTTGTTTTCTTTGCGTACTAAAAATATTTGTGTAGCTTCATAACATTAAGGTTGAACCACTGATGTCACATGGACTATTTTATCATTGTCCTTACTACCTTTCTGGGTTTTGAACGTGTCTGTTGCGTTGCTGTCTATGCAGGGTCAGAAAGTTCTCAGATTTAATCAAAAATATGTTCATTTGTGTTCTGGAGATGACCAAAGATCTTGGTTTGGAGTAACATGGGAGTAAGTAACTAATGACAGAATTTTCATTTTTGGGTGAACTACCTCTTTAAGTAAAATAAAAGAAATGTCAAAATTATTCGACTACTTAAGCTCATTGCACTTTATCTGGCAACTTTAAAAATAACACTCTAAACCCTCATAAAACTGAATACAAATAACAAATTATTGTAATAGGTTAAATAGTTAAAAACATGTTGTTGTTACAATGACGAAAACATTTTTTTTACAGTGTGCATTATGGATGTCTGGATGAAGACCAAGCAAATGTTTGAAGCAGATTTGTTGATGGAGTGTGAGATCTGCTACTACGTCTGGACCGACCGTATGGAGGTCAGAGATCTAGGTTTGTGATTTAGGCCTGTGATGGCCCATGCCAGGCCAGTTGTGAACGGCGATACACCCAGCCAGTGGGATTTTGGGTAAGCATGTGGAGTGTTTGTTTTGGAGAGGATGTTTAGGGATTGGTATAAACTCACACCCTATATGGCCCCTCCTCCACTGCATCATAGTGCCAACCTGACAGCTCGTGCACTCCAGAGAGCTATATCCGGGTGTGTGTGTGTGTGTGTGTGTGTGTAAGTAGCTCCTTCAACCACCAGCTGGCAAGGTCAACATTCACCAGTTAATCTCTCCCTCTGTTTGCTCTCCCTCCCTCTGTTTCGTTTTTGTGTATATTTGTGTTACTCTGCAGTTTAACTAGAACAAGAGTTTATGTCTCCCGTGTTCCAGTCTGGGTCTTCGGTTGTCTCTCTGAGTGACAGGCAGGAACAGAACGAGTCTGCACAACTTTTTTATATTTTATGCACTGACTTTAGGGGACTGTCTTCTTTATCAAGAAGTCAAAATATTTATATATGCATGCATGTGATGGCAGAGCTGAATTTTCACATGATCCTTTAGAAATCATCTAATATGCTGATCATTCAGTTGAGGTCATAAGTCATTGAGGTCATTGCTTTTAATTTAGTACTGACCTGAATAAGATATTTCACATAAAAGATGTTTACATATAGTCCACAAGAGAAAATAATAGCTGAATTAAAAAAAACCCTGTTTAAAAGTTTTTGATTCTTAATAATGTGTTGAATGATACACAGCTGTGTGTTGTAGTTGTTTTTTGTGATAGTTGTTCATGGGTCCCTTGTTTGATCCTAAAATCATACAATCATTGTTGGAAAGGATTCAAATGCACAAAAAAGCTGAAAAACCAAAGAATTTGTGGGACCTGAAGGATTTTTCTGAAGAACGGCGGACAGTTTAACTGTTCAGGACAAACAAGGGACTCATGAACAACTATCACTAAACAAAAAAACACAGCTGTAGATCATTCAGTTAGCAACACAGTATTAAGAATCAAGTGTATGTAAACTTTTGAACAGGGTAATTTTTATAAATTCAACTATTATTTTCTCTTGTGACTTCATATAAATGTCTTTTGTGAAATATCTTACTCAGGCCAATACTAAATAAAAAATAACATGCATTTTGTATGATCCCTCTTATTTGGGAAAAATAATTAACATTTTGCAGATTCTGCAAAGGTGTATGTAAACTTTTGACCTCAACTGTAGATAGATAAAAAGGTAGACAGATATAGAAATGAATTACAGTTAATTATATTTAATAATTAATTTATTATATTAAAGGGATCATTTATTCTGTCATTAATTACTCTCCCTCATGTCATTCCAAACCCGTAAGACCTTTGTTCATCATCAGAACACAAATGAAGATATTTTTGATGAAATCTGAGAGCTTTTCTTACCCTGCATAGACAGCCTCAATAAAATAGTCCATGTGACATCAGTATTTCAGCCGTAATGTTACGAAGCTATAAAAATATGTTTTGTCCACAAAGAAAACAAAAATAATGACTTTATTCAACAATTTCTTCTCTTGCTTTTCAGCCTTCGATGCACATTCACAAGAGTATCATGGGTAATAGTGATGCTTGCCTTTGCAAGAGCTGCTAATTGCATTATTTCATAACCAGGACCAAACACTGTGATATCAATTCAACTCAGCCAGTAATGAGCGTGTGCATTTGTGTGTGTGTGTGTGAGTGATAATGGATGTGTTAATAACCAAATAAACCTTCAACCATCTTTCTCCCTCTCTCACATCAGGAGTGTGCGGTAATTAAATAGATAAGTCTGCGTGTCAGGTTTGCTTCTTGTCCCTCTTGATGCTAACTCGTGCTGACTAGCTCATTATTGGACAGCCATAATCGTGTCCCGCCGTCTGGTCGGCACTGGGAGTCACATGAACATTATTTTTATTTCAGCTTCCCGCCGGGTTTTCTATTGTTCTTGTCAATTTTCCACATGACAGGTGGAATCTGACATCTTAATGCTCTCTGTGTTTTCTTACAGGACGGCAGCATGTTGCAATACTGTGTAAATGTCACAATGTGCAAACCGGCATGTTTTTGTTTTCTCGCACACATGCACACATGGGCATTGCACGTGTAAGCATGTCTGTGACAGAGATCAGATGCGCATATTTCAACGCAAACAAACCAAACACAATACAGTTTAACCAAAATATAGGTGCTTTGTATTTAAATTAAGCCATTGTTCTTTTGAGGCAAACACACCTTTCTATGTAAATTAGCTTCTTTATGGAATGTACATATTTGCCTCAATTACAACTGTGTTACACATTTTTTTCTTCAACCCGGAAGTAAGCCTATGGGTGAGACTTCCGGATCATTATCCGCTACAGGGGATGTGTGCATAATTTAGATAATACATTAAAACAATAAAATAAGACACAAATGAGCAATATTAAGATGCAAAACGAGCTGTTTTGTACAGCTGAAAATAGCTGGATGCGGGTGAGACCGGAAGCCAGACCCCTAAAATTTACAGTAAGAAAAAAGTGAATTACTGTCTGTGAAAAGCAAATGGGAAATATAACTTAAAACATAGAGGTACAGCAGTTTAATCCACATTTTTGCTGTATATTTCTTTTGTTTCAGCATAGTCCGCAGTCAGGGTGATGTAGACATGTGCACAGAGGCATTTGTGCCATCTCAAACACTCTTACACACAAGGAAATTGCATGGAACAAAGCATAACAGTGAGTGATCAGATGCTATTGTATTTGCCTAATGAAAGTGTAGAGATTGCAGCAGTGGCTGCGAGATAAACGCTCAGGCCCTTTGTTTGCTCGGTTCGCTCTATTACGGCTAAACACTCTGACATTTAAGTATGACATTTCTGTCATCAGACGTCCTGGCAGTAATTTGCAGCAGATCAAGGAGGTGTTTAAACCCATCAAATGCAAAATTTCTCATCCAAAACTCGTTAAAAGTACTTAATGAAATAAACGGCCTTAAGTACCTCTAAGACGAAACGGGACACTGAGCAGATCTGTCATGCTTAATGGTGCTTGCTAAGGCACTATTAACTGTTGTTGATACTTTACGGGTTAGAGGCATTTCAGATGAATGATAGCTCATATGGAAGCAAATGATAAAACCACATGGTGGCTGTGAGTTTTGCACAGGTAAGCACCATTTTTGTTTTTTTCAGATAATGTAAACATCTAGTCTTTAATAGGTTGTGTAGATGAAGATCTTGCATTAGACTATATAGAACGCACACACACATTCTTAGCAGTACTGCAAATATTATAGTCTTGTCAGGTTTTTCAAATGTCAAGGGATGACTGGTTCCTGTTCACTGGGCAGATACTGTACAGCTGAACTAAAACCTTCCTTCCATGAACCAGCGAAAATGCCAGCGCACCCCAGCAACCATTCACCTTCAGCATCTCAACATCTCCCATATCCTCCTCTCCCTTAAATTCAATGCAATTCCTCTACCCAAGAAACAGATCATCTGTCGTCATTGGTAAGTAAACGTGTCACATTTAAAGAAATTAAAATTCTGTCATTAATTACTCACCCTCATGTTGTTCCAAACCTGTAAGACCTTAGTTTATCTTCGGAACACAAATTAAGATATTTCTGATTAAATCTGAAAGCTTTCTAACCCTGCATAGACGGCAACACAACTACAAGAGTACCTTTGTGCGCAAAGAAAACTAAAAGAGATATAGCTGCGAGAAACGATTACCAGAGTTCAAGCTATTTATAGCATTTAAGCACATAAGAAAAAAGACATTACATATTATTTAGAAAGCCTGTAACCAACTAAAACAACAATTTCAAAAAGCATTTTTGACAAATACAGGTAATTCACCATAGAAATATTATGTTTTCTAACTTTTCTAACTGTTATAGCATCAGCTGTGGTCCGATCTCCCTAAAACTTGTTTAGAATCACCTGTCGCATGTGGTCACCAGGTTTTGAGAAGTTTTAAGTTTTCGCTTAGGCTTTATAGGCGTTTGGGTATATTTGAACAGGCCCCTTTTCTAAGCGACCCTGTTATATCTTCCCAAAGGGAAATTTCAACATTTTTTGATAATTATTGACCTAGAGAGTCCAGAGAATTGTACTGCAGTGTTTTTTTTTTCCAGATTGAGCGAACAACCTAGGACTAGTTTGCAAAAGTAGATTTTTCACATCATCTCAATCTCAAATCAAACAGTTTGATTGACAGCAGTAGTTCTAGAGGTAAAGTTGTTTGAAATGAGGAGATCTATGGTATGATAAGAATATCATGCTTATATGGGGGAAAACGTGCAATATACTGTAGCGCCATGACACTTGCCAGAATAAACAGACAGGAGACGGAAATCCGGTTCAACAAAACAGCAGCCAACAGCCTTTGTTTATTTCCTTAATTTACAATCTAACAAGGGTATCAGGAGGCGTCCTAATTCTCAAAACAAGAAAAATGCGGAGGCTTATTAATATTTCTTTCTTCCGATAGCTTTCCTTCCCTCTCTCCTCTGACGACGAACCTCTAACTCACTTTTGCCTGCACCCCGCCCCTCCCCTGGACGCCTCCCCCCATAACAGGTAATAACTCAACACATTTATAACGGGGAGCAACCGGCCTCAACGCTACAATACAATTGTTTAATAATTGTTTAAAATCCCCAGTGGCGATTTCTTTTAAATTTCTCACAGACATTTAGGGTTGTGAGTCAAACAGACCCACCAACTATCGTACTGACTGGCCTCTGTTAATTGCACTGTAGACCAAGACCTTGCATACAGATTTTCACATCGATAGGACAAATGTTATGGCCATTTAAATTTTTTCCCCCCTCCACAAATTTTTTCATGCAACCTCAGATTCAACTCTTGCATACGCGTTGTGAGTTTGGCTAAGATATCTCACTCCTTTCAAAAGGTATAGTCATTTTAGTGAAAGCGGTCCTGCCCCTTTCAAGCATTTTGGTGTCCCACTGCAACGAAGGTTCGAAAATAAAACTTTTTTTGGATAATTAATGATATTCTGCTCTGGTTTGGTTCCAGTCGGGTGAAAAACCTAGGAGCAGTTTGCAAAATTTTTTAACAAAATACTAAATACCCCAAAAATTCACAATTCCGTACTTTTGATCGTTGTAGCGTCCCCGTCAGGCCGATTGGGGCGAGCTTTGGTGCCGTTGTAGGCAGTGTGAGTACTACCATCCCTCCAAATTTCAAGTCTCTACGACTTACGGTTTGGTCTGCCTGATCAATTTTATGTGGAGATTGCTAATTCTTGGCCATTCTAACAATTACAATAGGGTTTTAGTGCTACGATATTGAACCCCTAATGACTTTATTCAACAAAATCTTCTCTTACATGATGCACTGTGATACTTGCATCACATTGTGGTAATCTCATAAATGCACTTCAAAGATTGAGAACGAGTTTTGAGGTTGAGGTTGAACCACTGATGTCAAATTAACTATTTTACCTATCTCCTTACAACCATTATGGGCCTTGAACGTGTTAGTACCATCACTGTCCATGCAGGTTCAGAAAACTCTCGGATTTTATCAAAAATATCTTAATTTGTGTTCCGAATGTTGAAAGAAGTTCTTACTGGTTTAAAACGATACGAGGGTGAGTAAATAATGAGAGATTTTTATTCATTTTATTCTAACACCGTAGTGCCGTCAAACTGTAACTACATTCATCATTCTATTCATTTTGTACCCCTTCATGCCTTCTCTCCCGCTGAGTCAGCTTCTTTAACTGCCTTCCTCACCTGGTTGTCCCCATGGAGTTTACCCACAATGCTTTGTGCCTACACTCCAGCTCCTCCCCCCTTCCACAAGCTACACTAGCCAGTTCTCCGAACACCCCCAGTTGTCTTTACATTTACCCCGCTATCTCCCAGGCTCCTTCTGTTCGTGCGTGTTTCTGTTTGGACAGTCCTGCTGGCCTCCAGCCAGTGTGTATTGTGTTGTGAGAAAACAGCCCATTGGGAGCAGTGGACCAGGGTTCAGGGGAGGCCTCTGGGAAACCGGCTGCATCTCTTTCATTCTCATCCCTGCTGAAGACCCACAAATGACCAATGAGATCCAGTTTATTCTGTCCCTTGGCTCTTGCTGTCTCCGCTTGCTAAGTACCCCCAAGGCCAGTCTCTTTCTCCTCTTCCCACGTCTCCCGTCTATGTCACACTCTATATTCTCCCTCCGTCCATTCATCATTCATTTCTTTCCATCACGCCCTCCATCCATCATACATCCATCACTGAACCCACCCATTCGTCCCTCCCAGCCACCATATCTTAATTTTCTTTAAAGGGATAGTTCATATAAAAATGACATTTTTGAAAAAAATTATGGTAACACTTTACAGATTTCATGTGATGACAACTACATTAGTTAACATGAACTAACAATAAACAGTACTTCTACTTCTACAGCATTTATTAGTCTTACGTAATATAAATTTCAACAATTACTAAATAATTAGGCCTAAATTTAAGAATCATGTATTTAAATTGGATATAAAAATTTTCATCCATTTGGATTAGTTATCACACAGACAATGACAGAACATTAATTTTTTAACTCTCCAGCCTTATTATTGTCAAATTCATTTCTAACTGCTCATTTCACATCTCTCTTCCAATCTGTCTATCCATCCACCCATGGTACAATAATTTCCATATGTTTAAGCTCTATAACACCTTTCATCCATTCTCACCCTTCCCCCCCAAAAACACCTCTGGTTTTGTCTCCTCTCATCCCCCATTTTTGCAATAGGGCACTCCAGCTTCCTGCGACATTCCCAACATGGACACTCCTTCAGGATTCCTCCTGCTGTCGAGCCGGGATGTCCCACCCACCCCCCAACCTGCCTCCACCGGTTCCCATGGGATGATGGGATGGCTGAGGAAGAGGGTGGAAGTCTAATGAATAAGTAATTAAGATTGACAGTGTCTGGGGGTCTGCTGTTGTAGTCATCCCGATCCCACAATTTTCATTTTCTCTCACTCAACTACACAAGCAGAGCCCATAAACCCACTCTCGGGTCCCTGAAGTATCATTAGCACAGGTGAATAGTAGGTTTTTTCTTTTTTCCTCTCTCTTTAATAATGGTTTCCTTTCCAGTTTCTCCTTGGATGAACATCAGGATGACAGTGTGGGTGTTCACCGGCTCATTTTTATGCTCTCGTGCAAAATGCAAATTACACGCAAACAGAAGAGACCTGCCCATTAAAATCTAATGTATGGGTTTATCAAAAATTGACAGCTCCCAATCATTGGATTTTATTGAGTTAGTGACATTTCAACACCATTGCCCTTCCTCCAACTTAAACATGCACAGATACAGCATCCTAAATTGTCATTGTCACATGATCAAGCTTATTGTATATTAAGGCTTATTGTTAGTGTTAGAATATAAGACAGCACCCTTTAGCCAGGACTTTTTTACAGTACTGCATGCCCTCTCATACCTTATTGCTTAATTAAGACCATCAGAGGTCAAAGAATTCAATGTAAAGATCCAAAGAATTAGTTCACTTCCAGAATAAAAATGTACTCACCCCCATGTCATCCAAGATGTTTTTCTTTCTTCAGTCGAAAAGAAATTAAGGTTTTTGAGGAAAACATTCCAGGATGTTTCTCCATAATGGACTTTAATGGGGATCAACGGGTTGAATTGCCATTTCAATGCAGGTTCAAAAGGCTCTACACAATCCCAGCTGAGGAATAAGGGTCTTATCTAGTGAAAACAAAAATGTATACTATATATTTTAACCACAAATGCTTGTCTAGCACTAGCTCTGCAATGCACATCCTCCACTTGTTGGAAAGGTCATGCATGGTTAGTTCTTCCTCTACTCCAGTTAAAAAAGGTAGGGTGAAAAACTCATTTCTCCTCCAACTTCAAAATCGTCCAACATCATTGTTTTACCTTTTTTGTAAAAGCTATTTGACTTTCTTTGCACGTTCGCTTTGTAAACACTGGGTCAGTACTTCTGTCTACGTCACACGTGACCTTTCTAACTTGATTATGTAATGCGTGAAGCCAAGCTGGTGCAAGCCCAGTGGTTAAAAAGTATGTACAAGTATGAACATTTCGCTAGATAAGACCCTAATTCCTCGGCTGGGACATGTAGAGCCTTTTGAAGCTGCAATTTGGACCTTCAACCTGCTGGCCACAATTGAAGTCCACCATATGGAGAAAAATCCTGGTATGTTTTCCTCAGAAACCTTAATTACTTTTGACTGAAGAAAGGAAGACATGAACATCTTGGATGACATGGGAGTGAGTAAGTTATCAGATTTTTTTTATTCTGGAAGTGAACTAATCCTTTAATACTTGCTTTTCAAGTGCAGACCCTCAGTGTTTTTCCATTCTTAGTCATCAGATAGACTATCAGATGTTTTCTATCCATTACAAAAGGGTTTTTTAAACAACATTATATGCAAATGTCACTTTTTGTAGAAATGGAAGGATGAAAACCCAAGGAGAGGACTCACTATATTTATAAAGGGGCATCTTAGGAACTGTAAGTAAACCTTTTGACTAAATAAGCCAAGTCCTCAATTATGTACATTATAAAAAATGTTTAAATTATGCTATATTTATGAATTATTCTAGTATCATCATATGTTTGTGAAAGATATTTGGTACACTGGTGAACAAAATGGAATAAAAAGGTCACACCGGACACACAGGACACATAACAATGCTACTATTAATGGTCAAGTTAAAACTCAGTAAATCTATCCACTGTATTCTTCAACGCGGAAGTAAGCCTATGGGTGAGACTTCTAGTTCATTAGGCCGCTATAGAGGGTTTGAACTAATGTCACGATTTGGTCAGTTACCCGAATACTGGCGATACTCGGATGTAAACAACATTATGGATTGCATGGTTAATGTACTACTGAACACATTGTTCTGCTAATTTATGCTGTCTTTACCATGTGGACGCTGCTAAATCATATAGAGAAGGACTTAGTAAGCAGAAATGGGCACATTTAGACAAACTAAAGTTAATAGGTGGTAAAGATACATATGAGCAGTATTAATTAAGACATTAGCCTAATATTTTACCTACCTGACTGAAAATGATGAGAAGAAACACAATGTTGTCAAGATTCTTGTTCTGGAAATCCTGGTTCAGTTTGGCCAACCACAAATTTCTTTTGTTCCTCAGACAGTTTTTGCACTCTTCTCCATGATTTGTTTTTGCAGTCTATAGTATGCCAAATGTTTTTCCTGGTCAGACCAATTAATACAGCCTAAAACATGACAATAATCAACCATTTTCAACAGCAATAATCAGCAAAATATGCAAGTTTCATTCACTTCAGTGGTATTGTTTACATTCAGTGCCACCAATATGGCAGATTGATGATGCCTTGTGAAAACACTATAGGAAAATAACGAGAAGAATAACAACATACAGTAAATGGTAAAACTGTTTGCACTACAAACCACTGTGTTCATAATTAAGATAATACAATATGGTAAGACACACCTGTTTGCAATATCAAGCAGACGGGAAGCCAGACCCATAAAATTTTCAAATGTCCGTGCCTGATCTTATGAAAAAAATAAGGTTGATTAAAGTCCATAAACGGAGTCAGATGTAGGAATTTTCTGTATTGATTTTTCACAGATGTTTCTCCACATTTTGAATTACGCAATGTATTGTGTTGTGTTTTAGAGTAAAAAGGAAATGTCCGTACCAGTACCTTTTTCATATGTGACCCTGGACCACAAAACCAGTCATAAGGGTCAGTTTTTTTTTTTAATTGAGATTTATACATCATCTCAAGGCTGAATAAATAGGCTTTCTGTCGATGTATGGTTTGTTATGATAGGACAATATTTGTCCGAGATGCAATCTGGAATCTGAGGGTGCAAAAAATAAAGAAAAATATTGAGAAAATCGCCTTTAAAGTTGTCCAAATTAAGTTCTTAGCAATGCATATTACTAAACAAAAATTAAGTTGTGATGTATTTATGCTAGGAAATTTACAAAATATCTTCATGGAACATGATCTTAATATCCTAATGGTTTTTGGCATAAAATTAAAATCAATAATTTTGACCCATACAATGTACTGTTGGCTATTACTACAAATATACCCATGCTACTAATGACTGTTTTGTGATCCAGGGTCACATATTTCTTGCTTTTCTTTTCTTTTTTTCTAACAGTGTAGTTCCTTTCAAGACTGTCCTGGACTTCTAGGATTAGGTCCCAATTCAAATTCAGTAGGTATACCTGAAATGTTGCCTGTCTAAAAACCAAGATCAAATCAATTTTATTTGAGGAAACATTCAGGATTTCAAATTAACTGGTATATAGCTTGTTGTTGTTATTATTATTTTTATTATTATTCTTATTATTATTATTCTTATTATTATTATTATTAATTGTCTCAGGACAAAAGAAAAGACTGATATGATACACTTTAACATGCTTTTTGTAGTATTTTTCCATGTAATGTATCATATTATGTGATATTCAAAAAGGCAGATTATATTTACACATTTTTCAACTGCATGAAGAAATTGAGACATTGCAGTAATTCATAATAAAATACTATTAAATAATAAATTATAATAGAATACTATATATATAATCCCAAGATCAACTGCTCATATTCCAATTCCCTTAAATTGTGGAGAAATGAAAGCCAACATTATTTGAAAATGCCTGTTCCCCCCTGTCATATTGATTTTGAATTGTCACGATGGCTTACATAAGACGAATGAGTCTGAATATTCTCTTAGAACCCCCTAGCGCGCGTGAATTGTGCTTTATAATGTATTATTGATGTGGAAAGACTGCGAGCAACAGTCTGAACTGCTGCTGCTCGTCCAGCGCGTCGCGGGGGCACGAGACAGCCGCCGCAGCTCGCGCGCTCACTCACACACACAACCGAGCTCTTGCGCGCAGCCGGTCGGTCTGTCGGTCGCTGTGCGCAAGAGCTCGGTTGTGTGCGTGTGCGGCGATGTCATCTCGCGTCTGAAGAGGGTTAGTGGGTCACGCAGACGTCCGGTATCTAGACTGCTTGGAGATGGAGAAGGGGATGATGTGTTTGTTTGTGATGTAGTGGCTCTCTTTTGTGTTAATGGTTCCAGACAGGTAGATTGGATGGGTCTATGTAGAGAGGAGAGACTATAGATAGTGTCTCATTTAACCCTCACAATTGTGAGAATGCCTCATATTGTTGCACTGGTGTCTTTTATACTTGTTTTTATAACTGGATATATGCCTACTTTTAAATAAAAAGTTTTTTAAGATAAATCATGACCGTATGAAGGACATCATGGATTCTTTGAAGTTTCAGGCCATTTTTGCAAGAATTGTGATGCCTTTGGTGCAAAGACTGAAGCTGATGATCAATGGACTTTTCTGCAGGACAGTCATCCCAAAGTATACATCCAAAATTTACTTATGCTTGGTTCAGGGATCAGTTATGGAATGTACTTGAGTGGCCTGTTCAGTCTCCAGGTTTAATTTTCATTGAAAACATTTGGTTGAATTTGAAGAAAGCAGTGGCAAAGTGAAAACCAAAGATTATCAGTGGTCTCAAAGCTTTTTCAGGCGAGGAATGGGCCAAGATTGCAGTAGAGAGGTGACAGAAGCTTCAAAGCACTTACAGGCAGCGTTTATTGGCAGTTTCAAAGAATAAAAGATTCTGCACAAAATTTGACTTTTAGAGGTTGAATAATTTTGAACATGAACATTTAGAGCCAATTTTTTTTTTTTTTTTTTTATTATTCATCAGCTTCCGTTTTCAGAATGACTCAAATGTGTATGTATACATTTCTCTAATAGTGTACTGATGCCTTTGTTGAGTTGCTTTAACAAAATTGTGTTCTCTGCAGCAAAATGCCTTGCAGGTCAAGGGGGTTGAATAATTTCGATTGCAACTGTATATGTATATACATATATATAGCATTTGCAATTAAATATGTAATAATGTTTATATGTATTTTGAATATTTAAAAAAAATTGTATACAATTAATATAATACAAAAATGTTAAAAAGACATTCTAACCATTATAATTGTTGTTGTATCAAATATTATATTTATTACAAATATATAAAAATGCATATTAAATATTTATACAAATACATTTAAATAGGCCTATATTTACACTTATAACTATAATTAAACTATAAGTTTGTGATGCTTTTTATTGCACTGTAAAAGCCCCCCAAAATATGTCTCAGACAGTAACCTGTGAATTACCTGGTTTCTTCAAGTCAAAATGTCATGAATCAATTGGATTACATGAGATTACACCACTGACAGTCATTTTCAAAGGTCAGACCAGGTAGAAATAGCTGTCTATGGCAAGAACTGCAGATTTTCAGCTCTCTGTTCTCCTCTTTGCACATTTTGGCATGGCCCTGCTGCGTAGCCAACCCACGATCCCTGAGGAAATACTGCTTTATTTTAATCCAATCAATATAGATGTGAGATTAAGCCAAAGCGGTCGAAAGGTACTTGCAGAAAAACCAACACACATAAAACGAGCAAATTTCACCTTAGAATATCACAGGACAGCCAAAAGGTGGAGGCAGATCTCTTTGAAAGTGTGTTGAAGGTTTTTTGGGTGGCAGTGATTGAGTAGAGGACTGTTGATTTAAAGATAAGGCTGTTCTTTGAGTTTATCAGTGGCAGTGTGTGTGTTTGTTAAAAGGCCGGTAGCCGTATGAGTGCCAGTATGTGTGGTGTTAAGAGTGAAGGTGACGGACAGGTCCAGGGAAAGTAATTAAACAGAATTGATCGCCCTGAAGACCCTACTGTTCTGCTGACAAAACTGGAAGTCTATTAGTCAATCAGTCAAGTGCACACACACAAACACACCTAAAAGAGACATTATGAACTTAAGTTGTTTTATATAAAGCTAATAGTGATGACCAAACCTCTAACTCTAAAGTAAATCTTTGTGTTTTCATAATAAAAATCACTATTTACGTTATTTATGAAGTCACTTTGGATAAAAGCATCTGCTAAATGACTAAATGTGTCAACAACAATATGTTTCTAGAACGGTCTCTACCACTTTAACCTGAATATAAAAAAAACATAATTGTGACTTTTTTCTCACAATTGCACTATACAAATTTGCAGTTCTGTTTTTTTTTTCTTCAGAATTGTGATATAATCTCGCAATTCTGAAACATGAAGTCAGAATTGTGTGATGTAAATATGCAGTTCTGAGAAATAAAGTTAGAATTGCCTAAACACACAATTACAAGTTAAGTCAGAATTTTGAGATATAAATTTGCAATTCTGAGAGATAAAGTCAAAACTGCATGATATAAAATCACAATCGCAAGTTAAGTCTGAATTTTAAGATATAAATTTGCAATTCTGAGAACATTCTCAAAATTAGACTGTATAACTCGCAATTGCAAATTATATCTCACAATTCTGAGAAAACATGTCAGAATTCCAAGATTCTGGGAGAAGAAGCCAGAGCTGCAAGAAAAGACGTCAAAAATTGCAAGAAAAAGTCAAAATGGCAAGATTTTATTTTGCAATTCTGAGAAAAGAAGTCAGAATTGTGAGTAAAAGGTCAGAATTGCACGTTTTTATTTCACAATTCTAAGAAAAGAAGTCAGAATTGCAAGAAAAAAGTCAGAATTCTAAGAAAAGTAAGTCAGAATTGTGAGATTTTGAGAAGTTTTTTTATCTCGCAATTCTGAGAAGGCTCAACAATAAGTTTCTAGAATGGTCTCTTGCACTTTAACTTGAATAAAAAATGTAAAAAAAAAAATATTGTGACTCATCTTACAACTCTGACTTTTTTTCCTCACACTTGTACTATACAAATTTGCAGTTCTGTTTTTTTTTTCAGCATTGTTATATAATCTTGCAATTCTGAAACATGAAGTCAGAATTGCGTGATATAAAAATGCAGTTCTGAGAAATGAAGTTAGAATTGCATGATATTAACACACAATTGCAAGTTAAGTCAGAATTTTGAGATATAAATTTGCAATTCTGAGAAAAAGTCGCAATTCTGAGAGATAAAGTCAAAACTGCATTATATAAAATCACAATTGCAAGTTAAGTCTGAATTTTGTATTTTTTCCTCCTCAAAATTAGACTTTATAACTCGCAATTCCAAAATTCTGGGAGAAGAAGTCAGAGTTGCAAGAAAAGACGTCAAAAATTGCAAGAAAAAGTCAAAATGGCAAGATTTTATTTTGCAATTATGAGAAACGAAGTCAGAATTGTGAGAAAAAAGTCAGAATTGCAAGAAAAATGTTAGAATTGCAAGAAAAAAGTCAGAATTGCAAGGTTTTTTTTGTCTCGCAATTCTGAGAAGTCAAAATTCCCCGAAAAGAAGTCAGAATTCTGAGATTAGTCTGAATTAGTGCTGCAATTTTTTTTTTATATTCATTAATCTTCAAATTCTGTTGAATTGTCAGCAAGAAAATTTTGTAGAAATAACAAACATGCTAGTGATTAGAACATTAGTATAGGAATTGACAAATTGCAAATTTTGAAAAGTCATTTATTTTTGTGCGTATTGTTTTTTTAGCTAAGGTGAGTTCATGAATTTGTGAAGAAAAAAAACACATACAGTATATTTTTTATGGTGTGTGAATAAAAACTAAAAAAAAATTAAAAAATAAAAATTTTGTACTCAGCAAGGCTACATTTGTTTGATCTAGAATACAGTAAAAACAGAAATATTGTAATTTGAATAGATTTTAAAATTGAATATAATTTTGTAATGCAAAGCTGAATTTTCAGCATCATTATTCCAGTCTTCAGTGTCCATCCTTCAGAAATCAAATGCTGATTTGCTGCTCAAGAAACATTTCTGATTATTATCAAACTGAAAACAGTTGTGCTACCTAATATTTTTGTGGAAAGAATTTTTTTCTGAATTCTTTGAAAATAAAGTTCATAACAGTATTTATTTGAAATAGAAATCTTTTGTAACACTAAAAAACCATCTTTTTAAGTTTGCAGATATGTGGTGGATATGTAAAAATCATCCATATTGTTGATCCCTGTTGTTACTACCAATATAGGGCAAATCTTTGTCATATACACACTCATACGTCACAAATATACACGCTCAGTGAGTGATCTGTCATGTAGTTTAGTGGGCGTGTGCTGCTGCTGTAGGAATTATGGGTATCTGGCAGTTACAGAGCGCAGAGGCTCTGAGGAATAGCCAACATGACAACAGGGTACTTCACAGCAGCTGAGCCTGAGCGTGTGTTTCTGTATCTGGTTGTGTGTGATGGAATCATGCATGTGAGCCTTGATGTCCTTTCAATGTGAAAAGATCATCTGCAGCTGGGATGGACTTTGGGTACTGAGCGCCCATGCAGAATGTCAAACATTAACCATGTGTGTTTGAATGAGGAGCCGAGGTCAAAGGTAACTTTCTGAGAGCGTCTTTTGCTAAATGTCACATCAAAATGTTCTGTGTGGTGTGAGACAGTGTGTGTTTTTAAAATCCCCATGTTGCAAGCGTTTAGGAAGGGGAATAGCAGGGGTAAAGGTTTCAATAATATAGGAAACGGCATACAATTCATGCACCCTTGACCTAATTCAATGGAAATAGTGTGTAACTGGTATGATTAAGATGAATTGGTGTGTATTCTGTCAAACAGCACTGAATATAGACAAGAAGAGATTTGATTTGTTTCCTAATGTAATGGCAGTTTGGCCAATAGAGCTTTAATGTAATGGGAGCTTGGGTTTTACTGCGGTTTGATTCGATCAGATGTTCAGCATTAGAAAGCTTTAAACTGCACCGTCTGAGTCAGAGCGGCAGAAGAAAGCGGTTGAGCTTCACATTTAACTCAGAGGATGCTGGACTGTTTCTCTGCCAGAGACAGGGATTTTCTGTACATGTGTGCTGTTTGTATTCCAGCCTGTGTTTGTGTGTCTGTCCATTTGGTTTTGTCTGGTAAAAGAATATTAAACGTGTCATGATGTGCCACTTAGCATCTGTCCTGTTCACTGGGTTTAATGAAGAGCCCAAGAGAAAACACTTTGAATGTCAATTTAAAAGCTTTTATATGGTAAGCATGCATTGAATTGATCAAAAGTGACAGTAAAAACATTTGTATTACAAAAGATTTTAAATAAATGTTGTTCTTTTGAACTTTCTAATCATCCGAGAATCCTGAAAAAGATCTCAGTTTCCACAAAAAACAAAAAATGAATCAACATTGTTAATCATTGTTAATGTTTTTTGAGCAAAAAATCATCATATTAGAATGATTTCTGAAGGATCATGTGACACTGAAGACTGCTGAAAATTCTGCTTTGTATCACAGGAATAAATTACATTTTAAATATATTTAAATAGAAAATAGTTATTTTAAATTGTAAAAAAAATGTTTTAAAAATGTGCTGCTTTTACTGTATTTTTACTTATTTGAGACTTATTTTAAAAGTTTTGGACCGGCTAATTGTTGGAAGCTGTGTGAATTATTTTTGTCATCATTTGAAGATTTAAGCTTCAAAGTCAATGTGAATTCAAAAAATATAGTTTTTTTCTAACAACACACTGCTGATTCTACTATGTCAGATTCCTTAAAGTGACAGTTTACCCAAAAATGAAAATTCTGTCGTTAAATACTCACTCTTATGTTGTTCCAGACCACAAATTAAGATATTTTTGATGAAATCCGAGAGCTTTCTGACCCTGCATAGACAGCAATGCAACTGACACGTTTGTGCACAAAAGGTGTTCTCGTAGCTTCATAACATTAGGGTTTTCCCACTGATTTCACATGGACTATTTTATTAATGTCTTTACTACCTTTCTGAACGTGTCAGTTGCATTGCTGTCTATGGAGGGTCAGAAAGCTTTTATATTTCATCAAAAATATCTTAATTTGTGTTTCCAAGATGAATAAAGGTCTTACGGGTTTGGAACGACATGATGAGGGTGAGTAATTAATGACAGAATTTTCATTTTTGGGTGAACCATCCCTTTAAGGCACATTATTCTACACGAAGATTATCCAAAACAGTTTTTTTTTTTTTTTATCTTTTATATGGTAAGGATGCATTAAATTGATAGGAAGTGACAGTAAAACATTTGTATTACAAAATATTTTAAACTAATGCTGTTCTTTCTATTCATTAGAGAATCCTGAAAAAGGTTTTCAAAAAAAAAAATATTAATCAGCACAACTGTTTTCAACATTGTTAATCAGAAAGGTTTTTCAAGCAACAAATCATCATATTAGAATGATTTCTGAAGGATCATGTGACACTGAAGACTGCTGAAAATTCAGCTTTGCATCACAGGAATAATTTACATTTTAAAATGTATTCAAATAGAAAATAGTTATTTTAAATTGTAATAATATTTCAAAATATTGCTGATTTTACTGTATTTTTTTTATCAAATAAATGCAGACTTGCTGAGTATAAGAGATTTTCACAATTGTTGGTAAGCTGTGTGAATTATTTTTGTCATTATTTTGCAATTCTTTTGGTTATGCTAGTAGCAGATTTCAGCTTGAAAGTCGATGTGAATTAAAAATAGACCAGATTTCTTTTCTAACAACACTTTCCTGATCCTACTATGCCAGATTCCTTAAAGGGACAGTTCACTTAAAAATGAAAATTCTGTCATTAATTACTCACCCTCATGTTGTTCCAAACCAGTAAGACCTTTGTTCATCTTTGAAACACAAATTAAGATATTTCTGATGAAATCCGAGAGCTTTCTGCATAGACAGCAACATTTGTGCACAAGAAGTATTCTTGTAGCTTCATAACATTATGGTTGAACCACTGATGTCACATGGACATTTTAACAATGTCCTTTCTACCTTTCTGGGCCTTGTACATGTCAGTTGCATTGCTGTCTATGAGGGTTAGAAAGCTCTCGGATTTCATTTTCAATGTAATAACTTTCTCCACTTGTGAAATTAATTTTCTTTTAAGCTGTGCGGGCTAGTCATGGGTCGCTCATGAACTTTTCGTGTTTTCATCTGTCATGTGAAAAATTAGTGAAAGATTTGGATCAGAAAACGCAGTAGGGACTCGGAAATCTCATAATTAGGCTTTGGATGCTTTACAATGATACCTAATTGGAGTATCTCAGGGAATTTGGCGATTAAAAATATAATATTTTAATTTAACTCCACTCAAATTAATAAAAAGGACTTGAATGAAGATTAGTCAGTTTTGCTGAATGAGATTCAAAGTGAGTCAAATAATCCGGTCCTCCTATTGCTAGTGCGGTTTATTGATTAATGTTCGGCAGATGCTATTCTGCCCACATTTTACAATGCAATTAACATCTAATGGATAAAGTCCATTTTTATTCACTGAACATCCTGTTGCACTCAGAAATATGTAACATTACAGAAGTAAAATGGCAAGTGGCGAATGGCAAATCTGTCCATTGCTGCTGCTGCCCACTGAGTTTAGGGAAGATTCCCCAGAGCAGATGTTAGAAATCAGAGCAGCATTTAAAATTAGACTCAGACTGACCCTTAAAATCACCCTGAGCGGATGGTTCTGCTCTGTGTGTTGTATTCTAAGAGCCTCTAGCATGTAAAAACATCAGTGGCGCTTGAGGTTTGCTGAGTCAAAGATAATGAATTCTCACTTCTGCAGGCCTGATAAAACACAAAGTTGACAGCAGATAATGGAGTCTGAATCACTGTTTAAATTTTAAGATCTTGCCACCTGACTGCTTCAGTCTTCAGAATGCTTAATGTCACCTATAATGTGCAGTGAGCTGTAGTCTTACACGCCGGCCTGACACATTTGATGAAGGAAAAGAAAAATCACAAATGAAATCTCTATATTATTTCAGTTGTCTCTTCTAGACAGTTTTGAGATTAAACGGAGAGCAAAAAGCAACTTAGTTCACCCAAAAAATGAAAATTCTGTCATTAATTACTCACCCTCATGTCATTCCAAACCCGTAAGATCTTTGTTCATCCTGGAACACAAATTAAGATAGCTCGGATTTCATCAGAAATTTCCGATCCTGCATAGACAGCAATGCAACTGACATGTTCAAGGCCCAGAAAGGTAGTTAAAATAGTTAAAATAGTCCATGTGACATCAGTGGTTCAACCGTAATTTAATGAAACTACGAGAATACTTTTTGCGTGCAAAGAAAAGAAAACAAAACAAAACTTTATTTGCAGTAGGTCACCATCCTTTATCATTCAGGGCTCTCCCTTATCCGAAATCTCATTGCTCTGTCTTACCTCTATCTTAATAGGTGTGAACTCTACCCTCCACCCTTGTTCCTGACCCTGACCTTGTGACCCCAGGCTGCCAGGACACCGTGATTGAGGAGGCCACCATGAGTCAGGAGGGGCAGCATGACCCCCTCCGCACAGACACCCCACCTCCAGATACACCTCCAGCACCTGAGGGAGAGGAGGAGGAGGCTGATGGCTCCACGGCGAGAGATTTGGAGCCCTGTAATGGGACAAAGACAGAGGAAGCAGAAGACGGCGAGAGTACAGAGAATAACAGAAACCCACAGTCCAGTACGGAGGAGGACGAGAAGGTGACAGTAGAAGAGGAAGGCAGAAACAGTGAGACTGAGGGCAGCTGCTTAGATCCTGTAACAGAAAACGGTAATAAGGACATCAGTGAAGGTGAAGACACACAGTCACCGCCGCCTCAAAGCCCAGAAAAGGACTCAACTAAGCCCTTGTGCACTCTAAGGTTAGTAAAATAAGGTATACGTTTACATACAAATTAAAATTTTGGTTTATGTCAGACTAAAGCAATAATTCTTCTTCTTTTGTACATTCTCCAAAAGATACTTTTATTCAGCCAGCTAGCATGCATTAAATTGACGCACTTACTGTATATACCTCAGAAAAGACAACAGTATAACTAGTCAGTCACTAGTCACCTTTATTTTTATAGCGCTTTTAACAATACAGATTGTATCAAAGCAACTGCACAGTATTTAAACAGCACAATAGTGTGTAAGTAATGCATTACTGTAAATAATCAATTTTCAGTTAAAGGCAGTTCATCAATGAATTCAGTGATATCATCATCCAGTTCAATTCAAATAGTAGATGATATCACTGGAAAGTGTCCCCAACTAAGCAAGCCAGAGGTGACAGCGGCAAAGAACCAAAACTCCACAGATGACAGAAATGGAGAAAAAAAACCTTGGGAGAAACCAGACTCAGTCGGGGGACCAGTTGGTTGTAACAATGACGAAACCAGCAGTTTGTAACAATGTCTGATTGTAGAGAACTCGTCAGGATCCCGTGGTGTAGCACCAATGGCCGTCTAGGTTGGCGAGGTCTTCATTGATGATCCGTCTCTGGAGCTCATCTGGTTGACATCCACGGCTATTGAAGTAATCTCCAGGTGGTGATCCATGATCTAAGCTGGGTACGGACTGGATCCGGGGGACTGCAGTGACCATCTGATCTGGATCTGGTGGCTACGGTGACCTCGGAATAAGAATGAAACAGACTAATATTAGCGTAGATGCCATTCTTTTTACGATGCAACAAGTACATCAGATGTTATGGGAGGTGTTTTCGGTTCCGGTTGACCTAATTAATGCAGCCTAACAATCCTTTAACGGATTTGAATTATATAACATATGTTAACAAGTCGTCCACTTCAACCTTTAAATGTTTTATTGTTGATTTTAATTAAATACATGTGAGGAATGAATGATTGGACGCTACAGACATTTTTCAGAGTAGGTGGTGAAATTTTCATAAAGAAAACAGTATAATTTAATTAAACGAATGTCTCATTGTATTTGAAAAGACGATTGATTCACATGAATACAGCGATCTGTCCCCCACATTAAAGAGTGTGAAAAACACATTATTGTAAGACACAGTGTTTGTATTTCGCTATAAAACTGATTTTAAAAGCTAAGACTTTGTTGTATATTAAAAGTACCAAAAGCACAAAGCTTATTGCTATTATTGGGTAGCTGCCACACTACAAATAGGCCTTATAAATGTGTTATCTCTGCGAGTATAACTCATGGTATGATTTCTGCTAATAATCCCACATATATTCAAATCAATTGCGATGGCCTGGCAATTTCTACTGGCGCTCCCAATTTGGGCCATTTGGATGAGCAGACTATACTCTCAAACATTATAACTTGAATTGCTATGATTTAGTTCTTGTATTTTCGACTTTATTTTTTAAAAAATTTCGACTTTATTCTCGTAATTTTGACTTTATTCTCAAAACATTTCTTCTTTATTATCGAACATGGCACTAAAACAGTCGTAAAATACTTATATAATGTTACAAAAAATATTTGTCACATAAATGCTGTTATTTTAAACTTTTTATTCATCAGAAAATCCTATTTTTTTATAAAAATAGAAAAAAATATGTAGCTTGCAACACTGATAATAATAAGAAATGTTTCTTAAGCAGCAAATCAGCATATTATAGTGATTTCTGAAGGATCATGTGACGCTGAAGACTGGAGTAATGATGCTGAAAAATCAGCTTTGCCATCACAGGAATAAATTACATTTTAAAACATTAAAACAGAAAACAGTCATTTTAAATTGTAGTAATATTTCACAATATTACAGTTTCTTACTGTATTTGTGATCAAATACTTTGATATATATATATATATTAGGGCCGGGACTCGATTAAAAAAATTAATCTAATTAATCAGAGGCTTTGTAATTAATTAATCGAAATTAATCGCATTTTAATCGCATATAAATATTTGACCTGAGAACAGTGAGAAGTAAGTTTTTTCATATGGATTTTTAGTTACCATTGAATAATGACTGAATACATAAGCTTAAGCAACAAAATATTGTTTATTTTTGTTCAACCAAGTCCAACAGACCAGTGCAATATTGCCATTAACTGTAGCAATAGGATACAGCGTTTCCCATAACGAAAACATTTATTTCAGTTAAAAAATAAATCCAAAACTCTCTATTTTAACATTTTGAACAATAGGGCTTTACAATCTTTTGCTTTTTTTTTTAAAATAAATTATTGTGTTTTAATTTTTCTCATAATCAAATGAAAGCATAAACATTTATTTATTTTTAATCAAATGAAAAATAAACCTTTTTAATTTTTGGCAAACAAACAGAGGTTTTCTGTTAAAATCAATACATAATAATAATCATAGTATTTTTTTCTACAATTAAGTGGTTAATCTTGTTGTTATATTTATTTTTTATCATATATATTGTTTTTTGTCTATTTAAATAGTAATATTGCTCTGTTTCATGTTAAACCGTACTTTTATTTTGACAGGTTGCCGTGTGTAAAGTATGATATGATGCTAGTTTTCTCAAATGAAACGTTAAAAGTGACACTGACAGTAGCTTTGGAGATTGAGATCTGTTCATGTGAGATACAAATGCCAAAAATTAACGGGAGCATCACGCGTGCAGTATAAAAAAACGCGTCTCTGCCATTCTGACATACAGAGGCAAACAGTGCAGGATTCATATTAAAACGGTCTTTTTGCATTTCAGTTTTCAGACACTAGTCCATATGGCGATTCGAATTAAGTGACAGATGAACTTTTGATTTATCAATCCAAAAATCGACGAATTTACGTGGCATTCCGCGCTATAGTAAATTCGGTTTTTATGAATGGAGTCCGCGATCCAGTCCGTTTTCTTGGAGGAGACATTGTAAACG
>NC_133376.1:16990304-17052244 GCF_049309525.1 Garra rufa
GTAAATTATTTAAAATATATTATGTACGATATAATTTCGAAAAAGTAAACATTGCCTATTTCCTTATACAAAATTGTTAAATCTAACAAATATATATATATATATATATATATATATATATCTATATATATATATATATATCTATATCGTATATTAATAATACTGTATTTTAACTTAGCAATATGCTGCCTGTGTAGACTATAGACAGCAAGCCAACTTACTATGTTTTCCAACAGAGTGCATGTTTTGTTTCCATGTCACGATACAATCTTTCTTCTCTTTTTCTCTAAAGGACTGGTGAAAAATAAGGATAACGGCCTGACGTACGGCGGTCGTGTGGCTCAGCTCAGGAAGAACTTCAACACCACTAATGCTCCATGTGTCAAACCACCGATCCCCTGCAAGCCCGCTCACCTACTGGCCTCCCCCTCTGTCAGATAAACACAACACTGCCACTCTGCACACCTGAAAAACATCCTAGTGTATCCAAAAACCTGCAAAATGAACTCAAAAATTGAAAGGCTTACGCATACCTGAGCATATGAGCAGATCCAGGTGTGGACGCAGCTGGAGACGGACGTTGTACGGAAATCAAACGCTTCTTATGACCCAGCTCGAGCCATCACTCTTCAGTTTTCACACTGTTTACAGAGAAACATGGTCTCCAAAGGACTCAAAGATTTGTTACTGCCTTTTTTGTTTTTTATATAAACTTTGTTTCCTTAAGAGGAGAATGACCAAAGTTATTATGTAATATTTTTATATATAATGGCTCATCTTTTTCTGTCTGGTTGTAAATAACGGTGTCATATTGTATTAAATAAAACAACTGGTTTTGAGAACTGTTAATGTACGTAGGAATGCTGTTCTGGGCCCTCCAATGTCTAGATAGATGGATAGATGGATGGATGGATGGATAGATAGATTTAAAATGCATATCCATATTATCGCCACATGTTTGGTAACTCAGCGCATCTGGTTCATGATGGAGACAGTCCATCATTCCAGGCTGTGAAACAGCAGCTGGGATAGTTATCATCTGTGCGTCCGACCGGCCGAGACAGACGGCAGCGCCGGGCCGTCATGCTGACCCTCTCGTCTCAAATGAGCTCATGCAGCTGAGTTACTGACCTCTCCCTTATCTGCCTCCATTCCGTCCTTCCTCTGAAGGATCGGGGTGGAAAAAGAGAGACATGGAGGTGCATGGAAATAAAGGGAGCATAGATATAGAGGAAAAGATAGGAAAGAAGGACATAGGGAGATGAAAGGAAAGCAAAGATGATCTGAAGGGAATGAGTCACTCAGTCTCATAAAATGTAGTTGGTTTGAAGGTGATTTTTCTTTAGAAATGCTTTAGAAGTGGTAGTCAATGGGTGGTCAATATGTAGTGTTGGGAAGGTTACTTTGGAAATGTAATGCATTACAGATTACAAGTTACATTTAAAATGTAATAAGTAGTGTAACTATTTCAGTTACTTTATCAAAGTAATGTAACTGATTACTTTTCTAAACTTACATTTAGCCATTTAGTCACTTCTTAAAATTATAATATTTTTTTTACCTTAAAAAAACAAACCTTTTTTTACTATGTTACTATGTTACTGTTATGACGTTAAATACAGATTTAAAATCATAACAAAAAATAGTAACCCCCCTTCTTAATTGTTAACATTTGCATAAGTAACTGTAATTTAATTACACATTTTTTTCAGTAACTGTAACAGATTACAGTTACATTTATTTTGTAATTAAATTTCATAACGTCCTTACATGTAACTAGTTACTCCCCAACACTGTCAAATATGTAGATAATATATAATCAATTATTCCTTACATAATTTATTATATAAATATAAAATGTTATATTACATTTGACATTTTATAATGACGTTTTATAATTGTATTTTTTCATTTTATATTAAATATTAAAATTTAGCCTATTTACTCTGTGATTATATTAAAACAGAAAACAGTTACTTAAAATTACACCCTTGGTGAGCACAAACAACTTTCAAAAACATTTTAAAAATCTTACCAACACCCCACTTTTGAATTGTTGTATACAATCTTCGGGGCTTTTGAATGCTTGGTTGTCAAACTTTCTAAGGTATTTTCATGAAAAAACACGGCTTATGTAGTTCTAGGCAGGTCTTGACCGCATTAAACATCCATATCACTTCGCCAAACAATTTTATTGCAAAGGTCTTTACAGCTTACAACAGCAAAAGAGACAAAACCCACAACAACACTGACCAAGCAAGTATTTTTATCCTATTAATAAATAGGATAAAAATTACAAATTATTTAAATTTTTTGTCGCAAAATTACATTTTATCATGTCTGGAAAGCTCATACTCTCTGCCTCTCGCTGTCTCTCCCAATCAAATGCGCAGTACACTCGCACAGAAATGTGTTGTCAGCGCAGCTCTGATGATTTTATTGGTCAATAGCAGCTTAAAAGCTACATTTCTCACTAGCAAAGTAATAATGTCGCTGTTCTTGAAGCAAATAAACTTACAGTGTTAGCGCTGATAGCCTCGTGGGCAGTGCGTCGAGGCGTCCCGTGTTCGAGTTCCAGCTCGTGGACCTTTCCCGATCCCGTTCTCCCTCTCTCTCCCACTTTGTTTCCTATCTCACTACTGTCCTGTTAAAAATAATAAACTTACAGTTTTGCTATTAGTTCGCTTTAGACCTGCTGTAATTTGAAGCAAATAAACTCACAGTTTTGCTATTAGTTAGCTCTAGACCTGCTGTAATTTGAAGCAAAAAAAACTTACAGTTTTGCTATTAGTCTGCTCTTAGACCTGCTGTCAAACACTGAATTAACAACAGAGGCGTGTGATGAGATATGTAAGAAATTACTGAAAAAAAAAAAAAAACTACAGAAACCATCACGGAAATTCTAATGGTTTCCACTACAAATACCTTTACAAACATTACATAGCATCAACTTTTAACCATTAAAACCATTAAAAATGGTTTCCTGTAGTGAGTTTTGGGACATATTCCATTAGGATTTAGTGGTTTTAACAAGCCACCAATAGAATGCAACCAATTACCAGTAGAGCCCAATAGGCACCATTACAGTTTCCATTAAAACCAGTAAAATTCCCAATATAACCAATAAAACCATACTGTGATGGTTTCTATTGTTTTTTCAGCAGGGTAGTCCAACACACAAAGCTTTTTAAGGACAAAACCCTGACAAATGTCTTGAATTACAAAGATGAGGTAACCATAGTATAAACAGAATAATTGACTACAGACCACTGAATTATTAGAAAATAATGCACACCCAACGCTTCACATCATGGTGTCACTACCTCAGTGTGGTGAAACTTTGTCAGATGGTAGTAGTATTGCTCACTAGATTGCTCAGATCCAAAGACTTGCCCCAACTGGCCCATGGGCGAGGGCGCTACAGTGCTAAAAACAAAAATTTCAGACATTTTTGGCCATAGCTCATAAACTGATTGTCGTAGACTCAAGGATCTTTTAACTTTGGGATCCTTGGGTCAAACAGTCCAGTTTTTCCACCATTTTGAATTTTCTAAAAAAAATATACTTTTTCGAACTCCTCATAGGCTATTTGTCCAATTCACTCGAAACTTAACATGAATCATCTAGAGCAGTGGTTCCCAACACCCCCCCAGGTCTTGGAGTCTCTACTAATGAACTGATGATCTGAATCAGGTGTGTTTGATTAAGGAGACATGGAAAACATGTAATGTTGGGGGGTCTCCAGGAACGTGGTTGGGAACCACTGATCTAGAGACCCTCGTGGCAAAAAGTTATCAAAAGAATTTGGACTGGTGATTCACGCTTGCAACAGGATGCCAAAACATGTGAAGTTTTTTACTAAAATGGCTGTAACTCTTGAATGGAATGAGATATTTTCGCCAAATTCAGAAAACATATGAATAAGGTCAATCTTTGGTCAAAATACAATAATTGGGACGTTTGACCACTTGGTGGCGCTATAACAGGAATACAACGTGAAAATGGCTGTAACTACATGCCCATTAGTCTGACATTAGTCTGAAATTGACCCGTTGCAAACAGCTTGATTGACAAGTGATCTGACAATCATGACACCAAATCCTCCATTCTGTCCAACAAACAAATCAGACAGTAGAGTAAATTAACTTTGGTGGACTTAAACTTACAAAATGGTGTGTATTGATGTCTTTCTGTGGTTGAAATAAAATAACTTATGATGTTCATTCATGTTTTTTTCATGCTTTAAGCAAAGTAGAAAAGACGATCGGTTCACGTGTCATTGATCTAAAAAGGCAATACGCTGATCTGACACAATAAAGAGCCACAAAATGGTGTTTATTGTTTGAATTTCTTAAAAAATGACAACATTTTAAAGCTGAGATCTTGTTTCATACCAGAAGTGACCACTCTGTCTTGTCTGTCAGTGTTGTCAGTTTCCTCTGCGTTAGAACATGATGTGTAGTGTGAGAGTGGCATTTGTTTGTTGTATATAACAACAGTAACTAAGGAGGGCGGGTTTTGCAAATGGTCAGTTTGGCATGCAGTGTCTTTGTCCAAGGTTCCATCCACATCTATGAGGGCATTGGCGTACCTCGAAAAACATGGCCGTTATCAGCCAATCAATTTTGAGCATCTATTAGACGAGGTTAACCAAGGCTGATTAGAACGAAACTTAATGGGCCTGTTTGGCTCATGGCTCTAAAGGTCTGTGAGAAATTTGAATGAAATCAGCCACTAGGTGGCCATATCAGGTTTTACACCACGTATATCAAGATTTTTCACACATACACACAATATTCATATCATATGTTAGATTTCCCCATTCTGAACAACTTTGCTTCTAGAACCACTGTTGTCAAACGGTTTGTTAAATATTTGACATTATGTCAAAAAGCTACTTTTTCAAACTTAATCTGATTTTCACCAAAATTGATACAGACCACCTTCAGATGGTCCTAACAAAAAGTTATCAAAAGCTTTTTATAGACTCAACCGTTTTTGAATAACACAAATTAATTTGATGAAGAGCTTGCTGAAGTACACATGAGGCTATATCTCCTCAACACTTTATTGTATTCAGACCAAACTGGGACTTTGTTATGACAGCCATACTGCCTTCCAAAGGCAAAGCGCAGTAACTACACATTTGGTCAAAATTGAGTTAAGGCTTAAAATGGACTTTGTGACAACTGTTTTGTCTTGTGGCAAGTCTTCTGGTTCAATTTTGTCCAGTTTCAGAGAAACGAGAGTGTCAACATGTTTGACTAGCTGGCGTAAAAACTTTAAAGGCATTTTTCTCAGTTTCAGTGTTGGCGTAGTTACTGCACTTTGCCTTTGGAGGGCAGCATAGATATGTATAGATATCTAAGCAAGCATGTAGATGTGTCTGCCATCTTGGAACGGTCAAGTTGATGTCATTCACCACACTATAGGTTCGAAAATCAATGGCTGTGCAGGATTGTGGAATCTTCAAATATTCAGTGATTACTATGGTGAATGGCATTAAGTTGACCATTAAAATATGGCGGGCGGCTTGCATATAGCGGCCCACAGAAACAGTCGCTATTGAGGCTTCTATGTATATATATCTATGATGACAACCATGTCCTAAGGTCACAGTTTCAGCACAGTGCCACCTAGTGGTCAGGAGATATAAAAAAATGACATAATGTATCTTGGCCTGCGTTCTATTTGGAAGGGCTCGTCCCTATCCCTTAATCCCTTCAAAGGGTTTACCCTCCAGAGTGAGAGCTTCAAAGGGTTGAAGGGTGTAGGGGACCAAACAACTGTTTCTTGAAATGCCCTTCTGCGTCATCATCCCATGCCCATACGGAGGCTTTGTTATCATGCAAAGTGTCCATCAGTTGTACCCTTCGAAATCCTTCATTTGGAAGGGCCCTTTGAAGTGGCTAGTTTTGAGCACTTCAGTTTGGAACAACATTTCAATATGGCGGCCATGATTGTTAAACTCCGAAGTGCCTTTCGGAGGGCGATATATCCTGTTTGGAACGCACCATAAATCTGTTTTTCCGCAATTCTTTGGCATATCGGCACCAATCTATGTGTGTGTCATCGTCACCCTAGTCTCGCGTAGCCAGACCTTCAGACTGACGGCTGAAGGTCTGGAACTCATGGAAGCTTTCATTGGCCAAGTCCCGCCCATAAGACCGTTTGATCGGCATGTCAAACAACCAATCACAGTTCGTTTCGTTCAGCGTCACGTTTCGGTGCGTGGAAATGCCCCCACAACAACAGACTGGCGTGCAACAAGTCAGTCATTGAAATAACCAGCATTGAAAGATAACGAAGAAGAGGGAGAACAAGCAGTAAGTCAGTAATTTGATCGCGAAGGTCGCAAATGTGTATAACAACAATGGCGTCTGCATAAGCACATTTTAGCAAAACGCCGAGTAAATCAGTCTGCGCTTTGTTTCCCGGCGGACCGAAAATAAACGCGACACTCGCGTCTTCCGGAAATCCGGTCAAATTCAACGAATCAGATGACGACTTTGACATTCCTGAAGTGTTTCCAGTTAAGTGTACCATATGCATCAGACGTTTAGCCAACGTTCCGTGGGCGTGACGTCTGAGGCTGAGACTATCGTCACCCCTAGTTAAGCACACCACATGAATTTAGAAATTTTGGCCACCTATCGGCCAAAAGTGATAAATCATTAAAAAATATTTGTAGTTAATTATTTATGATTTTTCAGCATTTTGGGGTAAAACACTTTTAAAATGGTTATAATTCCTTAAGAGAAACACTTGGACCCTGCTGATTGCTGCTTGCAACTATATTTTATTATTATTTTTTATTATTTTATCTACTTTTTTTTTTTTTTGGACTGACGTCACTTTGGCCGAGGGGAGTTTACTCATCCACACTGCAAACACGCATTCCGGTCTGAAACGCCCACTTTTCATGATTCAGTCAATTACCAATGGGCAAAATCACTTTTGATTTGAATATTCTGCTTGCAGACAAGTAAAACAGATTATGAATGTCATTTTGTGGGTTGCGTGACTAACTTCATTCCAATTTAGTCTGCACAAACATCACACAAAAACAGTGGCCAGGTGATATGGGACAATATTAGATTTAGTGCAGATTCTCTCAGTGATCTGATGCAACCAACCGGCCTGGAAGTGTGTTTTCAAAACTCAACTAATGATGGCTACCTACCGTAGAAACACCTCTGAAGTGCGGATGGCGAGAGAACGGATTAATATTTCATAAACAGTATCATTGCTGTACGCGAGGCGCTGCAGAGTTTTGGGGAAGCTGCTCTGTAACTCCAGTCGATACTTTATGTCTGTCGTCTCTGTAGTGACCAAACCGGTGTAGAATTTTTACATGAGAGGAGAATTGATATTCCCCCTTCTCTCTCTCTTTCTCCCGGCTTCCCTCTATCTCGCTCTCTCTTCTAAGCTTCTACAAAGACCGAGACTGTTTTGCCGTTACACTCAGATGCTCTGAAGAAGCTTCCTGGAGGAAGAGGAAGGTGGGGGGTTTCTCTGAGCGCGAGGAGGACAGGGGTACTCAGGCATCGTAAACCTTTTAAACGCGAGCGCGCACACACGCGCACAATTCCCTGCTGCAGTGGGATTCTCTGAAGGGAGATAAAAAAGACTCTGTTGTGCGCAGGAAGAGAGAGAAGCCCATCACCACCTCCACCACTGTCACCCAGAGAGAAAAAAGCGAGAGAGAGAGAAAGGGAGGGAGAGAAAAAAAGTGTTGTGGCGGTCTAGCGGTGTAGGCTGAACCTCGGCTCCAGTGACCCCTGGCGAGAGAGAGAGAGCTGTGTGTGTGTGTGTGTGTGTGTGTGTGTGTGTGTGTGTGTGTATCGCTGCAACATGTGACAGGGCTACACACACACACACACACACACTCACGCAGCCTCACCCCCTCAGGCAAGAGCGAAACGGTCTGCAGCGAAAGCGCCAGTGTGTGTGTGTGTGTGTGTGTGTGTGTGTGTGACCGAATCCGTTCGGGGAAAACAATCCCTTCTGTGTGTGAGTGTGTGTGTGTGTGTGTCTCTCTATACGTGGGGCTGCGTGTGCGTGTCCGTGCGTGCGTGTCTTGCAGTGAACGGTCTACTGCGTTTTTTCCTCCATGATTAATCAGAGCGAGGGCAGGAGGCCGAGGGCCGAAGGGACTGCGACAGCTCCAACGCGCTTAACCCTTTACTGCCCACTCACACACGGACTGGAGCTCCACACTAAACACGGCCTGTAATATCACAAACACTGAAACCATCGCCAACTAATTAGCTGGGACTATTATGGTTGTAGCACAGACACCATTAGTGATTAGGCTAATAGGGCGCAACAAGGTTTTAGCATTAGGTTTTTTTTAACAATTGTTCAATAAACAGTTCTATGCCATGAATTAGGCCAACCAATCAATTCTGAATTGAATCATGATTCGTGACATTACAAACTTTGCATAAATAAATAAAATGTTTGTCATAAACATAAACCCAAAAACACTATGTAATATAGCTAGCCTAATAAATGACAACAAAAAATGCACTTTAATATTTTGTAGTAATATTGTGAAAGCTTTTAGCAGTTTACATTACAGTTCAAAAGTTTGGAGTTGGAGTGTTTTTGACAGAAGTTTCTTATGCTTGTCAAGGCTGTATTTATTTGATAAAAAATACAGTATGTTTTTCTATTTAAAATACCGGTATTAAAATACAATTTATTCCTGTGATATCAAAGCTGAATTTTCAGCAGCCACTACTCAAGTTTTCAGTGTCACATGATCCGTTATAAATCATTCAAATATATAATTTGCTGCTTATTATTATTAATGTGGAAAACAGTTGTGTTGCTTCATGTTTTTGTAAAAACCGTGATAGATTTTAAGATTCTTTGATGAATAGAAAGTTCAAGGGAACATTATAAATGTCTTTACTGTCACTTTTGATCAATTTAATGCCTCAGTTCTGAATGAAGGTATATATTTCTTACAACAACAACAACAACAACAACAACAAAAAACAACCCCAAACTTTTGCATGTTAGTGTACATCTGCTCTTGAGACTCTGGTGAGTGGAAAACTAAATGTGACAACACCATCAGAGCACCACAAACCCAGAAATCCCCTACAGGGATGAGAAAAACCATTTTAAACACAAACATCACATGTCTGTTGTGCTAAAAACCAATCACGAGCTCACAAAGGCACGCAATGAAAATTCACAGGTGGAAATTGCGAGGTGCAGAGCTGTCAATCAGACATTAGCCCACCCCTTTGACTTGACTATATACAGAATTGGGATTTTTTTGTCTTTATATGGCTTTAAAGGCCACCTATATTTTGGTTTACTTAGCATATACAGTACCAGTAAGATTGTTTTAGAAGTAATTTATACTTTTATTCAGCAAAGATGTATAAATTGATCAAAAGTGACAGTAAAAATATATATAATGTTTGTATTTCAAATAAAGGCTGTTCTTTTGATGTTTCTATTTATAAAAGAATGATGAAAAATGTATCACAATATCGACTTTTTGTGTATATATTTCTTAAAAATTTAACCATTTTCAGCATACTGCTGCATATTAACTGAATTTTGCTCTCAGGATATATAATCTACAGCATTTTGAGTAGACAGGGTAAGACTGGAGAAATGGAGAATATTTTTATTATAAATCCTGAGTTGATGCTCAGTGACAGATGGGGCAGTATTTTTTTAGAAAGGGTATAATAATATGTTTGATCAAATAAATCAGTCTTTTTAACATTAGTATTATTTATTTGTATTTATTTATTAGTTTTTTCCAAAAATGACCGAAATATGTTAATCACTCAGGGGCATATCCAATTTTATTTATTGCTGGAAATTGAATCCAAAATTGATTTATATTTTACATAACCAATGGCTATTCTGAAATAATCCTCTTAATTAAATGAAATACTTTACAAATACAAATTAAAGGTGCTTAATATTTTTTGACACTATTCAACAACCCTTTTGATCTAAAATATTTAAATAAGTACCTTAGTTAATATTTCAATAATTTAACACATTTGCATGTTTAGGTTCTCTGTAGTTGCTTAATGATCACATGACATCTAGTGTGTATTTATATAGTGTGACATCTATAAAGTGTTGTATTTTTTATTTTAAAATATATTTTTTTTCTGACCCACTGAATAATATATCAAATACTTTACAAGTTAAAAGAGCTTAATATTATTTGACAATATTCTTTTTAATAGGATGAATGCAAACCAAAATGTATAATTATTAAGAAAGTTAGTTAAAAATTAATGGTATTATTATTATTATTATTATTATTATTATTATTATTATTATTATTATTATTATTATTATTATTTATTTTATTTTAAGCAAGCAGTGTCATGTTCAAATGCCAATAGATAAAAATAGCCAATACACACTTGTGACTGTTCAAGACTATGTATAATTGTATTGTGAATTACTTTTTATTTGTATATTTTTATATTTCTTAATTCTTATCTTGAATTTGTGTGTGTGTGTGTGTGTGTGTGTGTGTGTGTGTGTGTGTGTGTGTGTGTGTGTGTGTGTGTGTGTGTGTGTGTGTGTGTGTGTGTGTGTGTGTGTACCTGGTATTCATCACGTTGTGGGGACCAAATGTCCCCACAAGGATAGGAATACCAGTAGATTTTGACCTTGTGGGGACATTTCTCTGGTCCCCATGAGGAAACAGGCTTATAAATCATGCACAATGAGTTTTTTTGAGGAAGTAATAGTTTGCACAATCTCCTGTGAGGGCTAGGTTTAGGTGTAGGGTAGGTGTAGGGCAATAGAAAATACGGTTTGTACAGTATGAAAACCATTACGCCTATGGAATGTCCCCATAAAACATGTAAACCAGTGTGTGTGTGTGTGTGTGTGTGTGTGTGTGTGTGTGTGAGAGTGTGTGGTTTTGTTGGTGCTTTTTGTCATTATTATTATTTTAAATAATTAAAAAAAATGTATTTCAGTTTTAGTTTTAGTTATTTTAGTACATCATGATAAACTAAATTAACATAAGAAATGTTGCCTTGGCAACTAGCTAAAATAAAACAAGTTATATTTTTATTTATTTTATTTTATTTTAGATACTTTTTAAAAGTAACAAAATAACAAGTAACAAACATTTTTGAAAGTTCACTAACTATAATGACCCTGGTTTGGTTCTTTATTAATGCTGCATTATTTGTCTGGATTTCACCGATTTGTCGTCATTTCGACAACAAACTCTTTTCACACATGACCTCTAGATGGACAGATGCTGTTAAATCTACAGAAAGGCTATGAAAGTGCCTATTGTCGCAATTATTTGCTGTCTTTCACACAGACAACGTCATCATTAGTCATTCCGTAAGACTCCCATAAACTCCAACTCCAACTGCTATTACACACACACAATCCGCGGCCTTGTCGATAAGCACTCTTTGTTTCTCATTACGCCGCAGTTGTTTTGATCGGAATATCCTGTCACGACGGGAAGGATGTCCACTTTAGAGAAAGCGAGGACGACGCTGGGCAGACGCTGAGGAAATGAAATACAAGAGACACCTACGTGCGAGCGAACGGATAAAGAGAGAGAGAGAGAGAGAGAAGGGGGGAGAGAGAGAGGAAAGGAACCGTACCACCAGCAGGCCCCTACAGATCTGCCAAACCGCTAGAAGAAAAACCCTGTTTTATTTATAGTGCGGCGTATCCATGGAAACCCGAGAGGTCACTGCAAGCTAGACCTGTATTTCACCCTTGCTCAGGGGAGTAGGATTTCACGGAGAGGCGCTTAGATGTGTGTGTGTGTGCATTTGTGTGTGTGCGCATACGTGTGTGTTTGCGCACAACGCGGAACCGTGACTGATGGTGGTCACGCAGTCCCTAGAGCAGGCAGCCAGGCCCGGTGCATGCTGGGATGTGTGCACAGGAGGCAAGAGAAGCACAGGCAGAAATTGCGTCTTTCTCGGCGCCGTACATCAGAGCGGGTTTTGTTCGTCCAAACACGTTTTCGCTCTGTGGGAGAGTGCCGGAGTATCAAATCTCATGGCATTAGTCAGGGTTGAGCACAAGGTTTCATGTGATACATGCAAATCTCACCACCGAACGTTTAATTGCCTTGCAAGTATTTTGATCCTTAACTAATTCTGTCATTTTACAGAATTACAATTTGTATATTGCAGTTTAGTTCTCTGTGACGAAACTATTTATAACTATTGCTCATAGTTAGGGTTAGAGCTCTAAACAAACCTCTAATGCCAAGTATTACGTTTCGGTGCTTAAATCATCCTGACCTGCACAGTTGGCACTAAAGACATGAATGATGCATCAAATCATGTTACTTTTCAAAGTGTTTATATTTACGTTTATTTATTTATTTATTGCCGTGTGAATGATAAAACAGGTAAAGAAATCTTGTTGACATCTATTGAAGGAGCCATATGTAGAGTCAATTTCTTATTTTTCATCCTTGAAAAAAAACCTTGTCCACAGATGTTGCAGCGCTATCTCATGGCCAATTCATAGGTATTTTACAAGGTGGCTAATTCGAGTGAGGTTGTACGAATTTGTTACCTTGTCAAATATGTACAAATTGCCATGAGAGTATACAGTCTCTACACATTGACCTAATTGCAGGGAATATTGTCACAAATGGGGCCAAAAATAGTTTACGATTTCTGTGATGCTTTAGGAGTGGGGTTGGGTGTGGTCCTCTGTAGGAATTCCTACAATTTTGTAAGATTTCTGTGACCATTACATTAAATGGCGGGGTTGGGTGTGGTCCTTTGCACAAATTCCTAAATTTTTGTACAATTTCTGTGACGGTTAGATTTAGGGGTGGGGTTGGGTGTGGTCCTTCGTAGGAACTCCTATTTTGTACGATTTCTGTGACCATTATGTTTAGAGGCGGGGTTGGGTGTGGTCCTTCGTACAAATTCCTGTCATGGTTAAATGTAGGGGTGGTTTTCTGTGAAGTCGATTTCTGTGATGGTTAGATTTAGGGGCTAGGTTGGGTGTCGTCCTTCGTACAAATTCTTACATTTTTGTATGATTTCTGTGACGGTTACGTTTAGGGGCTGGGTTGGGTGTGGTCCTTCGTAGGAATTTCTAAAAAAATTTGTAAGATTTTTTTGACCATTAATAAGGGGTGGGGTTGGGTGTGGTCGATTTCTGTGATGGTTAGATTTAGGGGCTGGTTTGGGTGTGGTCCTTTGCACAAATTCCTACAATTTCGTATGATTTCTGTGATAGTTAAATGTAGGGGTGGTTTTGGGTGCACTTGATTTCTGTGATGGTTAGATTTAGGGGCTGGTTTGGGTGTGGTCCTTCGTCCAAATTCCTACAATTTTGTAAAATTTCTGTAATGGTTAAGTTTAGTGGCAGGCTTAGGTGTGGTCCTTCATACGAATTCCTACAATTTTGTAAAATTTCTGAGGTGGTTAAGTTTAGGGGCGTGGTTGGGTGTGTGCCTTCATAAGAATTTTTACCATTTTGTATGATTTCTGTGACGTTAAGTTTAGGAGTGGGGTTAGGTGTGGTCCTTCGTATGAATTCCTACAATTTTGTACAATTTCTGGGAAGGTTACGTTTAGAGGCAGGGTTTAAGTGTGGTCCTTTGTACGAATTCCTACAATTTTTGTATGATTTTTGTGACGTTAAGTTTAGGAGCGGGGTTGGGTGTGGTCCTTTGTACAAATTCCTACAATTTTTGTACGATTTTTGTGACATTAAGTTTAGGAGTGGGGTTAGGTGTGGTCCTTCATATGAATTCCTACAATTTGGTACAATTTCTGTAATGGTTAGATTTAGGGGCAGGGTTGGGTGTGGTCCTTTGTACAAATTCCTACAATTTTTGTATGATTTTTGTGACGTTAAGTTTAGGGGTGGGATTGGTTGTGGTCCTTTGTACAAATTCCTACAATTTTTGTATGATTTTTGTGACGTTAAGTTTAGGGGTGGGATTGGTTGTGGTCCTTTGTACAAATTCCTACAATTTTTGTACGATTTTTGTGACGTTAAGTTTAGGGGTGGGGTTGGGTGTGGTCCTTTGTACAAATTCCTACAATTTGGTACAATTTCTTGAATGGTTAGATTTAGGGGCGGGGTTGGGTGTGGTCCTTTGTACAAATTCCTACAATTTTTGTACGATTTTTGTGACGTTAATTTTAGGAGTGGGGTTGGGTGTGGTCCTTTGTACAAATTCCTAAAATTTTTGTGACATTAAGTTTAGGAGTGGGGTTAGGTGTGGTCCTTCATATGAATTCCTACAATTTGGTACAATTTCTGTAATGGTTAGATTTAGGGGCGGGGTTGGGTGTGGTCCTTTGTACAAATTCCTACAATTTTTGTACGATTTTTGTGACGTTAATTTTAGGAGTGGGGTTGGGTGTGGTCCTTTGTACAAATTCCTACAATTTTTGTACGATTTTTGTGACGTTAATTTTAGGAGTGGGGTTGGGTGTGGTCCTTTGTACAAATTCCTACAATTTTTGTACGATTTTTGTGACGTTAAGTTTAGGAGTGGGGTTGGGTGTGGTCCTTTGTACAAATTCCTTCAATTTTTGTTCGGGGTTGGCATTGTCTGAAGTCCTCTGAGGGGTTGGCATCATCACTTTTCAGGTGTTCAGTCATCTTAGATCTTCATAAGGGCTGGATCCAGACTGAAACTTGTGTTCTGAGTTACGTCGGGATTCCCAATTCTGTGGCAGAAATAAAGAAGCACATCAAAAAGAGACAGCTGCTGTTCAAACCAAGCAAAAAAATTATAATTTTTTCAAACCACGCAAAGAATGATAACGTGCATTTGATAAGATATAACTGAAGTACAAGGTTATGAGATACATTATGTGAATTCTTGGCTAAAGAGATTTGTCTTGAATCTAGATTTAAACAGAGAGAGTGTGTCTGGACTCCTAGATACTACCAAAAATCCAGAGTTGTGTGAACTTAAGGAGCATGATGGATTGTAAAGTTTTTCAGTCCAAAAAACAAATCTCTGTCTATCTAAATTTAATAGAAGAAAATCCTTTTTTTTTTTTTTTTTTTCCTCCGTTTTTAACACACTCTGTTAGCTGGTCTTGGTGAAATATATAGTTGAAATGTATGGTTATATTATAAATTATTTAACATCTTTGCAGTATATGGGCTTTAATTAGTTGTATAAAATCAGAATATAAAACACATGTGACACAACCTTCCACTTGAATCTAGATTTAAACAGAGAGAGTGTTCACATGTTACAAAAAAAAAAAAAATCTTCCTTATAGAAACATTGCCAAGCTATGGAATGTTAACATGTTAACTGTTTCTGATGCAGAAAAGCTAGTTCAGAGTTGTGTGAACTTAAGGAGCATGATGGATTGTAAAGTGATAGAAGACTAGTTAGGTACGCAGAAGCTAAACCATTTAGGGCCTTATAAGTAAGTAGTAATATTTTGTAACTGATCCGGAACCTAATAGGTAGCCAGTGTAGAGATTGTAAAATTACAATCAGTTAATATGATCATATTTCCATGACCTAGTAAGGACTCTAGCAGTTGTGTTTTGGACTACACGTAGCTTGTTTATTGAAGATGCAAGACAACCATCTCACAGTGCATTACAATAGTCCAGTCTAGAGGTCATGAATGCATGAACTAGCTTTTCTGCATCAGAAACAGTTAACATGTTAACATTCCATAGCTTGGCAATGTTTCTATAAGGAAGATTTTTTTTTGTAACATGTGAAATATGATTTTCAAAAGACAAGTTTCTGTCTAATATAACATCCAAATTTTTTACTATAGAGGAAGTAGCAGTACATCCGTCTATATGCAAAATGTAATCTAAGAGATTCCGTGTACTGTTTTTCAGTCCAAAAAGCAAATCTCTGTCTATCTAAATTTAATAGAAGAAAATCCTTTTTTTTTTTTTCGTTTTTAACACACTCTGTTAGCTGGTCTTGGTGAAATATATAGTTGAAATGTATGGTTATATTATAAATGATTTAACATCTGTGCAGTATATGGGCTTTAATTAGTTGTATAAAATCAGAATATAAAACACATGTGACACAACCTTCCACTTGTATAAATGTGATAACATAAAAAAAAGTATGTTTTTGCTTTTTTGCCAGCTGTAAGTAACCTCCTTTGCAACCACCCAGAACACCCTTGCAACCACATAGCAACGCCCAGGATAGCACCCACAACACTTCAGCACTGTGGCAGCAACTTTTGCAGTTTTAGAAAGTGTAAAAATCGTGTATTTAATCAGTAAAACTCAAAAACAAACTGTTTAAGTTTTCAGTCCCTGAATTGCATCAGCTCGAAGTTTACATCGATGAAAAACAATTCCCCTAACAAGGACACAACTGCCTTACAAATGCCGTCTACCTGAGAATCATTAAAATAACTACCACATTTTTTGGACAAAAACCCCACAGTTAAGCGATCATTATTTAGGTTGCAAATCTGAAGGCCGGAAGACTAAAAGCCTTCTGAAGACGCTGAAGTAAAACAAATGCATAAATTAGGAAAAGGCTACCCAACAATACCCAACTGTTGGATGTCCCAGTGGGTGCTGTTGTTCAATTATCAAGCAGATCAAACAACCGAGTTGCCGGCTTAAAAAAAAAGGACGTCCCTGTGCGAACAAGAACGACACATGTGAGAGAAACCGCCGAGGAGCCAACGTTCACTTTGAAGGAGCTACAGAGTTCAGCAGCTGAGAACAGAGTGAAGGTGCACCAGTCAAGCATATCAAACGCTCTGACACTAGCCTGTATGGGAGGGTGCCACAAAAGAAGCCATTACTCAAAGGAACCATGTGAAAGAACGTCTGGAGTTTGCCAAAAAGCTTAATAGTGGCCCGGTTACAATGTGGGAAATGATTCTGTGGTCAGATGAGAACAAGATATAGAGCTTTTTAGCAAAAATTCAAAGCAATTTATGTGGTGTAAATCTAACCTCACCACACAAAAAAGCACCACGCCAAGAGTGAAATATAGTGGGAGTTGCATCATATTGTACGGCTGCATTTTATCAGCAGGGACTGGACATCTTGTTAAGATAGAACGAAGGATGGATGGTGCAAAATATAGAAAGATACTGGTCTGAATACAATACAACACCGTATATCACTGATTCGAAAGCATTACAGATTCCAACCACATCGCAGATTCAAAGCTCAAACGGAATCTGAATTTGACTGAACAAATTCTACAAAAGACTCTCTATTCTTTAGAAAATCATCAATATATTGATGCTTTAACCCGGAAACCTTTAAGATTTAATGACTTATAACGGGATATTAATGGGATGGCATTTGATCACAAAAGTCATATAACAACATTAAAAATATTTTGTGCCTTTTGATGTCAAAATTGGAATGCAAATAATTTTTATAGATTACTGTCATCAAAGACACCATTTGAAGCTAAACGCAGACATTTAAACAGACATACTATGGATGAAAACTGCTATGATTACTCTGCATTTAAAGCATAAATTTGATTTAAACAATACTGTTCATAGGGGACCTATTGTATAAGCCCTACAGTTACAGCATGAAATATTATTTAAACCTATTACTATTAACATTTTTACATTTTACATTTATTTATTTTGCCTTTTTTTTCTTGCAAATGCAAGTTTAAATCTCCTAATTCGGACTCGGGAAAAAAGCCAGAAAAGCTGAGGGGAAAAGAGAGAATGACGAGTTGTTTTTCCTTATTGGAATTGTGAAATATAAACTCAGAACTCACAAGTTAAATCAACTCATTTTATTTTATTTGAGTTAAAATCACTTGTAGTTTTAAGCTGATTTAACTTAAAATTTTAAGGCAGCTGCTGAACTCCACCCACAAAAATGTCATCCCTGTTTCGGATCTGTAAGACTATCCCACTATCTAACGTCAATAACAGTGCTTATCGCTGGGTGACAAGCTCTTGTAATATGTGGAGAACATTTTGAGAATGACATTTAATCAATATAATCTGTAATCTGTTTAAATCAAACTATTTTGTACCGCATCCGTGTAATTCTCTATCCGTAAAGGCTATTTCTCCCGGGTTTTTTTGCAACCATGATGCACGCACATCCCTAATGTTTACTAACCTACAATTGATTTATAATTTGCCTGACTCAAGTTTCACGTAATATAAAGGGGAAACTGGGGTTAGTTGTCACACTTTGTACTCCAGACAACTAACCCCAGTCTTTCAGTAGGTTATTTTTTGAAAGCCAATTTCTGTAGACACAAATTTGGCTAAAAAAAGCACTATTTAACATTTGCATCACTGTTGCCCAAGAAAAAATCTATAGTTCATTGGCCAGGCTGATTCAACAGCAGGGCATATTGTCACAATGTAAGCTGCTGATACTAAAATAATGATTTAATGTGTAAATGAAACTGATTTGAGAAAAGTACAGTTTTCTAAACTAAACTAAATTTAAAGACAAAATTAAACTTCCACAATATATTTGTATTTTATTTCTTTTTAAATGTATTATATTTATTATGTATTATATTACATAACTATTTAACATCTTTTGAGGAAGAAAATGACAGTATGAAGTCTATAAACAGCAGAAAATAAGATTTAATACAAAAATAAATAAAATTTGTAATATTATTACATTTAAAATGCATGTGACAACTTGCCCCGATTATGATTATAGGGGGAAAAAACTACAGTGTAACAGTACATCACTGATAGTATTACAGATTGTAACCACATCACATATTCAAAGCTGAACCAGAATCTGAATTTGACTGAACATTCTAAAAAAAATAAATGCTCCAAGTAGAGGTTTTAGGTTCATAGTAATCACACAAAAAAGTACATTGTCCCGATTTGACATTTACAGGGAAAAAACTACATTGTAACTATTTTGATAGGATTAGTGTCTATCGGATGCATTATAGACTAGAATTATCTTTTAAGCAAACATTTAACAGTAAAAAAATAAATAAAAATCAGAAAAGGTAACAAAATATATATAAAAAATTGTATTTATGTTTAAATGTATTATGAACTATTTAATATATTTTGAGCAAAAATATAACGTAAAGTAAAACACGTATGAAGAACAAAAACAGCTCAAAAAAAATTAATTAATTAAAATTAAATAAAAATGACAACTTGCTTTATATTGATATTTTTGAGAAAAACGACATTGTAATAAATATTTGACATTATTGGTGCTAGTATATATGGATACCCGTTTCCGCCACTGAATAAAAAATAAAAAATGCATCACACAATTCAGACTTTTTTCTCGCAATTTCGAGTTTACATCTCGTAATTCATATAAACTTGCAATTTTGACTTTCTTTCTTAAAATTGCATCATATGAACTCCAAATTCTGAGTTTTTTTCTCAGAATTGTAAGATATAAATGCACAGTTGCAAGTTATAAAGTCAGAATGGTGATATATATACTCACAATTGCGAATTCAGAATTGCTATATAGATATAAACTTGCAATTCTGACTTTTTTTCTCGCAATTGCAACTTTGTATCTCACAATTCTGACTTTTTCTCAGAATTGATATTATAGGATACATTATATGATATTAATTGAGATATAAACTCGCAATTGTAACTTATAAAGTCAGAATTGCTAGATATAAAGTCAGAATTGCGGGATATAAACACACAATTGCGAGAAATAAACTCACAATTGCAATATATAAAATCGCAATTCTGACTTTTTTTCTTGCAACTGCAACTTTAGATCTCGCAATTCAGACTTTTTTTCTCAGAATTGTGAGATATAAACTCGCAATTGCGAGTTATAAAGTCAGAATTGCTAGACATAAAGTCAGCATTGCGGGATATAAACTCACAATTGCAAGAAATAAACTTACAATTGTGAGAAATAAACTTACAATTGCGAGAAATAAAGTCAGAATTGCAAGATATAAGCTTGCAATTCTGACTTTTTTTCTTGCAACTGCAACTTTATATCTCGCAATTCTGATTTTTCTCAGAATTGTGCAATATAAACTCGCAAAGGAAAAAGAAAAAACTGATATGTTCACAGAATTGCAAGCTTATATCTCACAATTCTGACTTAATATATCACATAATTCTGACTTCATTTCTCAGAATTGTGAGTTTATATCATGCAATTCTTACTTTATAACTTGCAATTCTTACTTTATAATTTTAATTGCGAGTTTATTTCTCAGAATTGCGAGTTTATAGTTTGCAATTTTGACTTTATAACTTGCAAATGTGAGTTTATATCTTAGTTTAGTTAGTTTGTATAATGCAATTCTGAGAAAAAAAGTCAGAATTGTAAGATAACAAGTTGCAATAAGCTTTTTTTTTTATTATTCAGTGGCGGAAACATGCTTCCATAAGTATCTTATGTATTATAGACTATTCAATATATTTCGCTTATACTGTATTAAAAAAAATCTGTAAAATGTACAATAAAAAACTGGCATCTGTGGTTGCCAGAATTTTACTGTAAAAAATACAGTAGCAACAGTTTTAAAAAATTAACATAAATTTACATTTTAAAAACATATTTCATTAACTGATATAATTTTAATATACCAACCTGAAGTACTAAAATCCATTTAGTACCTTTGTAATACACTGATAACCAAGCAGGTAGTGATGAGAAAGTCACATGATGTACAAAAGCTCATCACAAGCAGCTTTTCCACAAGCTGAGAAAGATATTTTTCATATGTATAGAAGGTGCACAATGTCATTCACACAAATACTTACCACCATGATAGTAACACTCATGAAACTGAAATAGTGCAATTTAACAACATTAGAATTAACATACAACCCTAATAAACACTGATAGAAAAAGCTAAAATGAAACATAATAATTTCAACAAAAAAACATCAAATGTGAAATGTAATGCGGGAAGTTCTGGGAATGTCAATTCACCTTTTTTTCACTGCAAATGATGTTCTTTTTTATTTCCAAAAACTGTATTTTACCGTAAAATTATAATTAAAAAAATAACAAAAAACAGTTTTGACCAATTAATCAAATGTATAATATTCTACTATTAAAAATACATGTGACAACTTGCCCCAATTTTACATTTACAGAAAAAAATCCTACACTGTAATAAGTGTTTGATCGTATTGGTGTCTGCCTGATGTTTTTGTCCTCTTTGTAATGAAACCAGCGCCATCAGCAACCAGCAGCGGTTTGTGCTTGTGTGTGTGTGTTTGATGAGTATGTGACGGAAATCTGATTAGAGATAAAGCTGTAAACTTTGTTAGCTTGCAGAGGTGACAGCGTCAGACACGGTAGATCAGACAACCCGCTACTCCCTTCTCTTTCTCTCTCTCTCTCTCTCTCTCTCGCTCTCTCTCTCCCTATCTCTCCTGCTCGCCTTTAGGCCAATTCAATAAAGCCAGGCCCTTATTTACCGTCAGACGGCACGGCAACACACTGGACTGTGGTGAGAAGAACAATGGCCCCTCACAGCCTGGTCTTTACACAACGCTACCCACGGCTGACGCTATCCCAGCCCAGCCCACAGGCCCGATGCCGCGCTGATAGAGATCAGAGTCACGCTAGCTTAGTTTGAGCTCATACAGAATGAGTACGGAGAATCAATCCTGCATTTTAGGACTTTGTCATGCTGTTGTGTGGACTGTGTGTGCTTGTGGGCTTCGTTGTACATTTATATAAGGAGTAGGTCTAATTCTGTCATTATTTCTGTCCTCACCATACCTCTCACATGCTGTTTTTCAGTGAAACACACTGCAAAAAATCTATTTTTATTTTATTTTTCAGTTCAAATATCTAAATAAACTTAACTGGTAAGCAGCACTACAAAACATTTGTAATCTTTTTTTGATTGCATCTTTAATATGAGTGTTTTAAGTACTAACAAGCCAAAAACATGTTTAAAAAAATTGCCAAAATATAACAAACACATATTTATTGAAGAAAAATTATCTAAGCGTGGCTTCTGAAACAAGATAATGAACTTTTTTTTGCATTTAAACCAAGTAAAAACAGACTGTAATATATATATATATATATATATATATATATATATACATACACACACAGAATCTGCAAAATGTTAATTATTTTAACAAAATAAGAGGGATCTTACAAAATGTTTATTATTTTTTATTTAGTACTGACCTTAATAAGATATTTTACGTAAAAGAATTATACATATAGAGAAAATAATAGTTGAATCTATTAAAATTACCCCGTTCAAAAGTTTACATACACTTGATTCTTAATACTGTGTTGTTACTTTAATGATCCACAGTTGTTGTTGGTTTTTTTTTTTTTGTGATAGTTGTTCATGAGTCCCTTGTTTGTCCTGAACAGTTCATCTGCCCACTGTTCTTCAAAAAAGTCCTTCAAGTCCCACAGATTCTTTGTTTTTTTTAGCATTTTTGTGTATTTGAACCCTTTCCAACCATGACTGTATGATTTTGAGATCCATCTTTTCACACTGAGGACAACTGAGGGACTCATATGCGACTATTACAGAAGGTACAAATGCTCACTGATGCTTCAGAAGGAAAAACGATGCGTTAAGAACTGGGGGTAAAAACTTTTGAACAGAATGAGAATGTGTAAATTTTTCTTAATTTGACTAAATATCAATTTTGTTTCATTTAGTACTGCCCTTCAGAAGCTACAGAAGATACTTGCATGTTCCCCAGAAGACAATATAAGTTAAATTTCCCCCAAAGTTTTCACCCCCGGAATCAGTGAGCGTTTGAACCATCTGTAATAGTTGCATATGAGTCCCTCATTAGTCCTCAGTGTGAAAAGATGGATTTCAAAATCATATAAATTTATATATATTTAATTTTTTAGTTAGTTTAATTAGTTTTTTTTTTAGTTTTTATCATTTAATCCAGCTAATGAATGGATGAAAACATTGACAGCCAATCAGAATCCATTATAGAGCTCAAGCATTTAAAGTGGGAAACAACATAATTTGAGTGCGCCTTTAAAACTTTATAATTATGGATGCCAGTATAGTTATCATTATAGTTATCCTTCTTGTTTTGAATGGGTTTTTATGTATTATATTATACATTTTTGTAACTAACAAACCAAAACTTAAGTCGTATTCTCTAATAATCTTAACATATTCTGCCCTCTTATTCCCCATTTCGCATATTCAAAGTGGTGCACTGATATTTGCAACCACACATAAGAAAAACTGTGATTTTTGGCCATTTTAAACATTAAAAGCACAATGTTCTAAACAGGAAATGACATGTGGGGAGTAAATGATGACAGGATGTTCATTATTTGGTGAACTATTGCTTTAATAGCATATTACAACACTAAAGACCAAGTAGATGGTGAAATCTTTTGTTCCCTGTAGGAAAGACTTTCACAAACACGCACAGACCATGACGTCTTGATATGCAGCGTGGCAGAATCTCACAAACACACACTCACACACACTGGGGTCAGTGGTGCTCAGTGAATTAGTCACATGGTGGTGTGTTAATGAAGCAAACCTTCACAAACTATTTAATCATTAACATCAGGTTTCTACTGCGGCAGCAGCGCATTCTCCCGCCCCATCTTAAACACACTCACACACACAGAGAGAACGACACTCGCTGTCTGTGACACACTCAGCCCGGTTCGACTGCATCTCCTGAGACAAATCCATTTTATCTCTCCTAGACTGCATCTGCCTGTCTCCATCTCGCCGTCTCTGTCTCACTGTAACACACACACACACACACACACACACATACACACACACTCTCTCGTTTACTCACTTACACATTATCTGCCTGCTCCAGTCTACTTGCTTTCTACTTCCTGTCACGCTCTCTCTCTTTGTTCCTCTTCCTCTTATAACACACAGACACATAAACACAAACAAGCAGTGCTCAGATCAACAGAGTTTACTGTACTAATAGTGTATTTTGACAGACGGAGGCCAAAAACACACCCCACACAGAGCCGTCGCATACATTCATGAGGCCCAGGACAGTATTTTATCATAGGAGAGTAGGTTATATACCATATAAAATGACCTTAGTGGCCCGGGACATTATACCAGGTTGTTGCCATGGTAAATCTAAGCAGCAAACACTGGGTTAAAGGGAAAGTTGACCCAGAAAATTAAAAATCTGTCATTGATTACTCACCCTCCAAACACGTAAGACCTTTGTTTATCTTCGGAACACAAATTAAGATATTTTTAATGAAATCTGAGAGCTTTCTGACCCTGCATAGATAGCAACGCAACTGACACGTTTAAGGCCCAGAAAGGTAGGCCACATTATTCATATTTGCATTCCCATTTGCTCCAATTGCAAAAGAAAATCTCATGATAGCGGAAAAAATACTGAGAAATAGATTACTTTGGTCATGAAACGTGACAACTGGAATGGAAAAAAAAAAAATCTTTTATTAAAAATCTTTTTGCATATTTGATTAAAACTTGTATAACCACAGTTTTACTACAAATACCATGGTTAAACTAGGTTTAATGTAGCAAAACCATGGTTAATTTGTGGTTACAATGGTTATTTGTGGTTAAAACCATGGTAAATTTTCATAAGGGGAGTGCAGTGTGCAAGAAATGCATGCTAGCACAACGGTCAGCCGATGCTCGGAAAATTAAACACTGTCTAGTAGGTACTACATTATGTTTAAAACTTATTTCACGACTGGTGAAAAATGTTTTAAATACATGGTGGGTAGCCAGCTTTGAGGGACCTCTGTGAATTTTTCATGTTCAAAAATAAAATTTGTTCTGTGAATGACTAACTTGCTGTTTAAAACTCCTGTCATGAATAATAAGTTTAGACAGTTTGCAAGAATGTTTAGCGTGGTATAAAAATAATCACTGTGAGACACTCGGAAATGAATAGAGCTTGATAGAGTCATAAGTGAGGGTGCGGACGCAGCTTCCTCTGTGTTGCCAGATCCAAGTATTATAAGTGTCTTTGGACTTGCCATTTAGACTTAATTTGACACCTTCGACAGTTAATAAAGTCGAACGTTGCAGTTTAGGGTCATCGATATCTTTATATTATCTTATTTGCGAAAGATTTGAACTAATTTCGGCTTATTTTTTTATTTAATTTTCGTTTTTTACTTGTTTTCGTTTAGATATCTGGCAACACTGCGCCGGCACTGAAACTGACAGTAATTTAAAAAGCCCACAGACAGGTTATTGCTGACAGGAATCCATATTCGGTAAGGCAAATGCAAAAAATATCATGATATTATCTGTCAGAAACATCATCAATGCTATCAAATACAGTATATGAGTTGTAACCTATTTGTAGGGGTTATTATAGAGGGTTTGCACTCAAGATTTGGTCAGTTACCCGGATGAAAACAACAGCATAAATTGCAGTTAATGTGCTACTGATTACGTTGTTTTGCTAATTTATGCTGTCTAAACATGGAAAAAAAACATGTGGAAGCTGCTAAACCATATAGAGAATGACTTAGTAAGCAGGAAAGGGTGCAATATTTTGACAAACTAAAGTTAATAGGTGGTAAAGATACATATGAGCAGTATTAATTAAGATGTTAGCCTAATATTTCACCTACCTGACTGGAAATGATATGAACAAAAAACGAATGTTGTCAAGATTCTTGCTATGGAAATCCTGGTTCAGTTTGGCCAACCACAAACGCTTTTTGGTCTTTTGTTCCTCAGACAGTTTTTGCACTCTTCTCCTTGATTTGTTACAAATTTTGGCAGTCTTTAGTACATCAAATGGTCTCACCGATTAATTCAGCCCAAAACAATAATTCAGGCAATGATTGACCATTTTCAGCAGCAATAATCAGCAAAATATGCAAGTTTTGTTCAGTTCAGTGGCATTGCTTGAATTCTGTGCCGCCAATATGGCCGATTGATGATTGGTAGTGAAAACACTCTATATAAATAGAAACTCAGACATACTGCACGTTTTTGCTGCAGGGTTAGAATAAAACTTAACATAAACTTAGCATCAATTTTTATTGTCTTTTATATCTGTCAGGACAACAATTGTTATGATCAGTTAAAGAATCAGTTAAATTCTGTCATTAATTACTCAACCTCAAGACCTTTGTTCATCTTTAAAACACAAATTAGGATATTTTTGATGAAATTTGAGCGCTTTCTGACCCTCCATAGACAGCAAGGGACCTACCACGGTCAAGGCATAGAAACGTAGTAAGGACATCTTTAAAAAGGTCCATGTGACCATTGAACCAGTGGTTCAACCATAATCTTACGAAGCTACAAGAATAACAAAAAGGGTGAGGGTAAGTAGTTAATAACAGAATTGTTATTTAAACTATCCCTTTAAACTTAACATTTTTAAGCTATAACTACTTGAATAACAGCACATCTGGTTTAATGACACAGACATCTGAAGGAAACTCTATCGCCCCCTTGAGTGCTGAAGTTCGTTACCTCTAAAGTATGTTTCCGGCCTTAGCTCTTCTCATGCAGTATTCCTCTTACACTCACACCCACTCTGTGCACGTTGAATAGTCTCTCTCCAGTTTGAAAATGTGTCCTTGGTTCTGTTGCCATGGCCAGTACTAACCTGTTCTCACCCTCACAAGCATGTGGTTTCTCTCTCCTCTTTTCTAAAAACTTTCCTAACTAACTGCATCTCTCTTACTTTAGTTTCCAGTTTTAAATTGTTTCTTTCCTTCCTTATTTTATATTTCATCACTATACTGATTTCTATATCGGTCCATCCTCCTCCACAAATCAGTAGTGCACTCTCCTTCTCGTTCTCCTCCTCCCTCTCCCTTGTGCACTCGCTCATCCTGCCATCCTGCCGGGCAGCAGTGCCCGCTGGCACGTTGGCAAGCTGGTGTCGCGACGGGCACGAGCCAGCGAGGACAGCAGGTGACACAGATTTGCGGAAAAGCAGAATTAGAGGTGCGGGAACCACCGAGGGAGAGCACTCACGCGGAAAATGGGAAGTCAGGGAATAAGGAAAAAAAAGGAACACTTAAAAGTTACAACTGATTTAATGAAGCTACTGTAGAACTTGATTCCTAGATTTGATGCTGTTAAGAGTAAAATAAAGAACATAAAATAAATTAATAAAAAACAGAAAAACATCTAACCTCCAGTTTAAAGCTAACAGAGTCACCTTGTATAAGTAGTTTTGTCTACTGACCATTGTCTGCACAAAGTGCTGCATGGATGACATAATTACAATCGAACCACTGATGTCACATGGACTATTTTAATGATGTCTTTTTTACCTTTCTGGGCCTTGAATGTTGTCAGTTGCGTTGCTGTCTATGCAGACAACACTTGGATTTCATTAAAAATATCTTAATTTATGCAGATGGCGTCCACTTATCTTGGAAATTTATTGGGATTTTTTTTTTTTGCCAGTTTTGTGTAGCAATTTATTAGCTTTGATAGTCTGATCAAATAATGATACTACGTCCAGTTGGTACGACGGCGTTTTAGTGCCAGGTTAAAAAATAAAAAATAAAAAAAAAAGAATACAAGATTTATGTCATAATATTCCGAGAATAAAGTAGAAATATTTCAAGGAAAAAAGTCTAAATATTTTGAGAATAAAGTTGAAATTACGAGAATAAAGTCAAAATGTTTCGAAAATAAAGTCAAAATGTTTCGAGAATAAAGTCTAAATGTTTCGAGAATAAAGTCAAAATGTTTCGAGAATAAAGTCTAAATGTTTCGAGAATAAAGTCAAAATGTTTCGAGAATAAAGTCTAAATGTTTCGCAAATAAAGTCTAAATATTTTGAGAAAAACGTCTAAATATTTTGAGAATAAAGTTAAAATTATGAGAATAAAGTCAAAATGTTTAGAGTATGAAGTCAAAATGTTGCGAGAATAAAATCTAAATGTTTCGAGGATTAAGTAGAAATTATCGGAATAAAGTAGAAATATTTAGAGAAAAAAATTGAGCATAAAGTTGAAATTACAAAAATAAGTTTGAAATATTTTGAGAATAAAGTCGAAATTACGAGAATAAAATCGTAATTATGAGAATAAAGTTGAAATATTTTGAGAATAAAGTCGAAATTACAAGAATAAAATCGAAATTACGAGAATAAAGTTGAAATATTTTAAGAATAAAGTCAAAATTACGAGAATAAAGTCGAAATATATTACGAGAGTACACACTGAATGCATACGGTATAGTGCAGAAACAGTAAGAGTAGTATGGTATGCTATTGTAAACACAGCCATTGTGTGCAGTATGCATCAGATGGTCAGTGAACGGACCGTGGGCGTTCTGTGGGCAGGTTGCCTGAGGCTTTTCAAAAGGTAATTATTATTTCAAAATCGCAAAAAAGGACAACTAGCCTCATGTAAAACAAAAGAAAAAAAATATTACTAAAAAATGAAGCCAATTGAGAGATTGAGAGTTTTAAACTCCAGGCGAGAAGATCATAACAGGAAGGTAAAATATGTTCCAGTGACACTGAAAAGGGGGCGAAAGAAAGATTGAACAGGATACTGGGAAGTGTCGTGTAGCCTGCAGTGGTCAATTCCCCACGGTACTGCTTCCTTTGTCAAATACCCTCGCTACCGTCTTCCAAACACACACACACACACACTTACACACACATACACACAGACAGTGCCTGAGGGTTTATGTCCACCATCTTATCACCATGCAGTGGCAGCTCTCTCTCTCTGGACTCTGGGTGAATTCCCTGTGCTGTCAGGGCCCTGTCACATCAGCAGAGCTAACAGAATAAAAGAGAGAGAGGGAGAAATATCCAGAGTGAGATAGACAGAGGGAAAGGTGGACAGAAAGAGAGAAAGAGGGGGGAAAAATACTGTTTGTGTACTGTATAGATTCACAGCCATAGGCTACGACTCAGCTAACCTTCCTCCACCTTTCACAACCTGAGTTCTCCTTCAGCTTCTGCTTCAGAGTTGCACAGCTGCATAAAACATCCTCAGTTAGATTTCGGCCCTCAAGCAAGGTGTGGACTTCACCTGCAGCAACTCATGCAAGCTTAAACTCGTTGGTTATCAATTTCAAGCTGAGGAAAAGATTTTTAATAGAAAGGTAGCTTTGTCTATAGATATTATGTTGTGTTATGTTGTACTACTCCATGAACATATATTTTCATAAATAGTATTTGCTAAGTCAGTTGCTCATGTTTGAAGAACATGCTAACCATAAGTATTTCAGCTATGTAAGTTGTTTTTGATGTTTTTGATTAGTTGACCACTCAGAACACATTGGCATTACTGCATAGCAATGTGCTGACAACCACTTACAGAACTGCATAGCAACAACCTGGCAACCAGCCAGAATTTGAGAACTATCACATTTACTTGTTTGGGCTAGTAAAGCAACACCCTAGAAACCACATAGCAACATACTAAAAACATTTAGTACACCTGGATCTGGATAGCATCTGGATAGTAATGCCCTGGCAACCAGAACACCAGAATAGGGTGAATATCATAGAGATTCATAGAAAACCACCTAGCAACCACATAGCAAAGTTCTGACAACCTGGTGCAGTAGTGTCCTGGCAACCACAACACCAGATTAGAGTAAATATCATAGAAACACATAGAAATATACCTAGCAACACCCTAGCAACCACATACAAGAATGCAAGAAAACACTAAGAACATTTTAGCACCTGCACAGTAGTCTCCTGGCAACCAGAACAACAGAATAGGTGGAATATCACAGAGATTCAGTGGAAATCACATAGCAACCCCCTAGTGACGACACAGCAACATGTTAAAATCATTCAGAACACCTTTGCAACTAAATCTTGCAACAGCATAGCAATGCCTTGGCAACCAGGCAAAATCTGGGAACAATCACTGAGACTTTGAGCTTTGTTTTTTTTTTCACTTGGACTAGTATGGAAACCGCCTAGCAACGCCCTAGCAACTACATATTAGACTATTTAGCAGCAGCATAGTGATGCCATGTCAACCACATAGCAACATGTTAAAAAATCCAGAACACTAGAATAGGTGGAATATCATAGACACAGTGAACGCCACATAGCAACACCCTAGTAACCACATATTAGTATTAAAAAACACTCTAGAACACTAGAAACCACATTAGAAACCACATAGTAATGCCCTAGAAATCACATATCAACGTGTTAAACTCATTCAGAACATCTTTTCACCCACATAGTAAAGAGCTGACAACCACTCAAAGCTGCAAATACATAGCAACACCTTGGCAACCATGCAGAATCTGGAGATAATTACTTTGAGGTTTGAGACTTTGAGGGTTTTTTTTCACACAACATTTCAGACTATTTAGCAGCAGCATAGCAATACCATGTCAACCACATAGCAACATGTTAAAAATCACTCCAGAAAACTAGAATAGGTGGAATATCAGTGAACTTCACATAGCAACACCCTAACAACCAAATACTAGAATGCAAGAAAACACTAAGAACATCTTAGCAACTGCACAGTACTGCCCTGACAACCAGAACAACAGAATAGGTGGAACATCATAGGAACCCCTACATACCACATAGAAAAGTGCTAAAAAATAATTTAGAACACCTTTGGAACCACATAGTAAAGAGCTGACAACCACACAAAATAAATCTGCAACTGCATAGCAACGCCTTGTAACAATTCAGAATCTAGGGACAATCACTGAGACTTTTTGAGGTTTGCTTTTTTTTCACTTAAGCTCAGAACACATTAGAAACCACATAGCAACGTCCTAGCAACCACTTAGCACAAAACAAATCTGCACCACATAGCAATGACTCAGCAACCAGGCAGAATCTGGGGACAATCACTAAGACTTTAAGGTTTGTTCGTGTTTTTTTCACTTAGTATGGAAACTACCTAACTACATTTCAGACTATTTAGCAGCAGCATAGCGATGGCATGTCAACCACATATCAATATATAACACTAGAATAGGTAGAATATAATAGAGGCACATTGAAAGCCACATAGAAACACCCTAGCAACCACATAGCAATATACTAAAAACCATTTAGAACATCTTAGTATCTGCACAGCAGTTCCCTGGCAGCCAGGACACCAGAATAATGTGAATATAATAGAGAAACTACCTAGAAACTCCCTAGCAAAGTTCTGAAAACCACTTAAAACAACTCAGTAACTCAGTAGCAGCGTCTTGGCAACCAGGCGGAATCTGTGGACAATCACTGAGGTTGGCTTTTTCCCCCACTTGGGCTAGTATGGAAACCACCTAACAACACCCTAGCAACCACATACCAGAATGCAGGAAAACACTAAGAACACCTTAGCAACTGCACAGTAGTGCCCTGGCAACCAGAACATCACAATAGGTGGAATATCATAGGAACACAGTGGAAGCCACATAGCAACACCTTAGCAACCACATAGCAACATTCTAAAAAACATTTACAACACCTTAACATCTGCATAGCACTGCCCTGGCAACCAGAACAGAACATCAGAATAGGTGGAATATCATAGAGACTCAGTGGAATCCACATAGTAACACCTTAGCAACCACATAGCAACATACTAACAACCATTTAGAACACCTTAGCATCTGCTCAGCAGTGCCCTCACAAACAGAGCATCAGAATAGGTGGAATATCATAGAGACTCAGTGGAAACCACATAGCAACATACTAACAACAATTTAGAACACCTTAGCTCTGCACAGTAGTGCCCTGGCCACCAGAACACTAGAATCAGTGGAATATCATAGAGACCCATTGGAAAAAACTTAGCAACCACATAGCAACATACTAACAACCATTTAGAACACCTTAGCTCTGCACAGTAGTGCCCTGGCAACCAGAACACCAGAATAGGTGGAATATTATAGAGACCCAGTGGGAAAAAACTTAGCAACCACATAGCAACATACTAAAAACCATTTATAACACCTTAGCATCTGCATAGCAGTGCCCTGGAAACCAGAACATCAAAATAGGTGGAATATCATAGAGACTCAGTGGAAGCCACATAACAACACCTTAGCAGCCACATAGCAACATACTAAAAACCATTTATAACACCTTAGCATCTGCATAGTATTGTCCTGGCAACCAGAACATCAAAATAAGTGGAATATCATAGAGACTCATTGGAAGCCACATAGAAACACTTTAGCAGCCACATAGCAACATACTAAAAACCATTTAGAACACCTTAACATCTGCGTAGCATTGCCCTGGCAACCAGAACACCAGAATAGGTGGAATATCATAGAGAATCTGTGGAGTCCACATAGTAACGCCCTAGCAACCAAATAGCAGCATGTTTAAAAAAAAAACAAAAAAACATTTAGAACACCTTAGCATCTGCATAGCAGTGCCCTGGCAACCAGAATAGGTGGAATATCATAGAGAATCTGTGGAGTCCACATAGTAACGCCCTAGCAACCAAATAGCAGCATATTTAAAAAAAACAAAAAACAAAAAAAAAAAAACATTTAGAACACCTTAGCATCTGCATAGCAGTGCCCTGGCAACCAGAACACCAGAATAGGGTAAATATTATAGAGAAACTACATAGCCACGCCCTGGCAAAACATAGCAACATGCTGAAAATTATTCAGAACACGTAGCAACCACATAGCAAAGTTCTGACAACCACTCAAAACAACTCAGCAACCAGAATCTAAGGACAATCACTGAGACTTTGAGGTTTGCTTTTATCCCCACTTAGGCTATGGAAACCACCTAAGAACATCCTAGCAACCATATACCACAATGCAAGAAACACTAAGAACACCTTAGGACCTGCACAGTAGTGCCCTGGCAACCAGAACATCAGAATAGGTGGAACATCATAGAGACTCAGTGGAAACTGCATAGCAACACCCTAGCAACCACATAGCAATGTACTAAAAAACCATCTAGAACACATTAGCAGTGCTCCGGCAACCAGAACATCAGAATAGATGGAATATCATAGAGACTCAGTGGAAACCACATAGCAACACCCTAGCAACCACCTATCAATGTGCTAAAAAAAGTCAGAACACCTTAGCAAATGCATCGCAGTGACCTGAAAAGCCCCCAGAACACCACAATAGAGGGAATATCATTATGACACACAGGAAACCACATAGCAACCCTATAGCAACATGCTAAAAACCAACTCAAGTACTGTCTCAGGGTTTTGAATGGGAAAGCAGCACTTTAAAATCTAGTTTTAAAAGGAAAGCTGTTTCTCGCTGCCACAGACAGCAGAGAGGCATGTAGAGATCACATTGATGGGTTGTAGCAAATAAATGTTAAAGACAGATAGACAGAGAGAAGCATGATGGCCCGCGAGTGGAAAAGCAAGACACTGAAAGCGAGAAACTGGCAGTGAGGAAGGGAAGAGCGAGTGAGTGAGTGAGTGAGAGAGAGAGAGAGGACAGGCGGCTGTAATTGGCAGTCATTCTTTGTTGGAGAAGGCCGCTGGCTTTAATAGGCTCTGTTGGTGACTCGAGCAGTGAGGTGAAAACTGTGTACACACACACACACACACACACACACACACACACACACACACACACACACACACACACACACAAGCTCCCATCCCCCAGATCTGGGAAGTGCCTGACCGCCCCTCTCACCTCCCATTGCCCTGCACCATACCATCAGAGCGAGAGAGAAAGAACGCACATGCCGTATTACAACACCAGCAAATATAACCTCACAAACCCTTACTGAGGGGAAAAAAAAACATGTTAATGTGAACATGAAACAGGTTTCACTCCAGTTTCGACATATATGCAGCGTTCAAGATGTTGCTCTGTGTGTGTGTATATGCGTGTCTGGCTGTATTAGGGTGTAATTGTCAAATGGGCCATAATTCCCGTTGGTAAACGCTGTGTATTGATTGGTTTAGAGGAGATGTGTCCAATTAGAAGCAAGATGGACCTCTCACAGTTCGCGAGGCTAGGAAACATGACATCACCATGTGCGAAGGCTCCACGAGATGTGTGATTTCAACACTGAGCACATCTGAGTTTATTTAACCACATCAGCAATAACTGGAGTGAATGTTTTTTAAAGGAATAGTTCATCCAAACATACAAGTTCTGTCACTATTTACTCTCCCTCATGTCATTCCAAACCTCTGTAGACTTTCTTCTAAAGAATGCAAAAAGAAGACATTTTAATGGATTTTTAAACATTTTTACTTCAAAACAAGTTAAGAAGTTAAGAAAAATAACAATCATGATGACTAATTCACACTAATAAACCTATAAAGTTTCAAGAATCATTATAATTTGGTGAAAATAGTAAAGTCCACATCATAACTATAAAGTTAACGACACAGAGAAGTTATATCATTGGAATCACATTCAGATTTTTTTCCAGCTAATAAATGTTAAAAACACTGACAGCCAATCAGATCTATCCATCCAAGAGCTTGAGCATTTAAAGCAACAGACAACTGCATGCCTAAAATAACAGAAATAAAGAAAAGAAAACTGGAATGACTTGGGGGTGAATATGTTGTCGTTTTAAGTGAACTGTCCCTTTGATGCCTCATTATGAAACCAAAGCCATATGTTTAGGAAAATTGATCAACCAATGAGAGCCGTTTACACGCTAAGACCAAAGGTCATGAGGCAATAAAATGAGCTCCTATTATAATCAGCAACACTGTTAATCAGTGTCATATTGGTGATTATAATGGGACTGATCTAGTTATGTTTCTATCGATTTGTCATGTCACATGTGTTAAAGTTAATACACACACACACATACACAAAAAAAAATCTGGACAAATGCCCCATAGGTCAGAGAGGAATATAATAGTATGTTGACATTTCATGTGCGATTTAATATTTTGTTTATGCAAACATGAAGATGTTGTCTTGTGTATTGCGTGTGTTTGACAAAGGAGTGAAAATATAGCGAAAAGGTCGCAGGAGATTCAGCTCGGCGTCAGCTGCACGGCTTGCGTGTTTGCGGCGTGGAAGGGGGGGGGGGGGGTGAATTAGATGGCTTCCTCTCCGAGAGAGACCTGACCGTGGCCAGCAGCGTTTCCCTGCCACCGTACGCAATTAAAGCCAGACACTGCCTGGACAAAGGGGGGGTTGAGGGGGACCGGCAATCTCGAGGAGAGGAAAAAGAAATCTTTCTTTCCGTCTGTGGTGATAGTCCTCTCCCGAGCCTCCGTTCTGGTAGATTGGCCTGTGAAAGCACTGTCACCATGTGAGGTTTCACTTCAAAATGATCTGTATTTTTGCAGATAGAGACAAAATTACATGTCCGTTTGAAAAGGCACAGTTTTCCAGTGAACTCACTCAAATGACGGCGTCAGCGTGTTTCTTTTTCTCTGAATTAGTGGTTGATTCTTCAAATTCATAAAACAGCTCTGTTTTCTGATTGGATGAGACACTGTAAATAGCCAAAATTACATTGTGTTCACGTCATTGTCGGAATTACCGTAATTACTGGAAAATGAGAACTTGGAGATTCTGCTGAGGGCTGTTTATGTCCTTAGACTCTAAATTATTTGTTACCAAGGCAACTAACGCCAACATGGATCCAAGTGCAACTTTGTTCCTGTTGTTTACAATAAAATAAGTGATCACTAAATTAAATTGACCTCTTAAAATGCTCTTGCGTACAATGAAAGTACACCAAGAAATACAGAATACAGTAGCATATCAAATAAATTACCCATAACCTTTTGAGGTTGCTGCCATTTTTGTTGTTGTTTCTCTAGGGAAACCTGTTCGGAAACAGTCACCATTTTTCCAAGGTTTGGTTGCAAGTAGTGTGATTTATTTTTAAAAGAAACAGGATATTCAACAAGAAAGAACGGAGTCAGACTGAGGCTATATGTTTACACTAGTGCATTTTCGTTTTAAAGGAACACTCCACTTTTTTTGGAAATAGGCTCATTCTCCAACTCCCCCCGAGTTAATAAGTTGAGTTTTACCGTTTTGAAATCCATTCAGCCGTTATCACGGCGATATCACTTTTATCATAGCTTAGCATAGATCATTGAATCCTATTAGACCAATAGCATCGCGTTCAAAAATGACAAACGAGTTTCGGTATTTGTCCTATTTAAAACTTGACTCTTCTGTAGTTATATCGTGTACTAAGACCGGCGGAAAATGTACAGATGCGATTTTCTAGGCCGATAAGATTAGGAACTACACTCCCATTCTAGCGTAATAGTCAAGGAAGTTTGCTGCCGTTATATGGACGCAGCAGTAGTGTACTTTTCATGCAATCCAGGTTTGTGTCCACTGTCAGGTTTACTTTCATTTTTGGGTTTATCTGACGACAAGACGCTGTTTGCTAGCCATTGTTAGTTTATGCTCACAGCAACTTCTGTCTAGTCTTGCACTGTAGAGTGTTTTCATGACGTGTCATCAGTCAGCCATATTCGAGGCACTGAACATAAACAATGCCACTGAACCGAACGGAACTTGTATATTTGGCTGATTATTGCCGCTGAAAATGGTCAATTATTGTCATGTTTTGGGCTGTACTAATCGGTCGTACTGGGAAAAACATTTGGAGTACTACAGACTGACAAAAGTTCAAAATCAAGGAGAAGAATACAAAAAACTGTCTGAGGAACAAAAGGCGTTTGTGGTTGGCCAAACTGAACCAGGATTTCCAGAGCAATAATCTTAACAACATCATTTCCAGTCAGGTATAGGTGAAATATTAGGCTAATATGTAAATTTATACAACTTGTACATATCTTTACCACCTATTAACTTTAGTTTGTCGAAATATTGTCATAATAGTCTTTGTTTATTTGATTTAGCAGCTTTCACATGTTTTTTCCATGGTTTAGACACCATAAATTAGCAGAACAACATATTTAGTAGTATATTAACCGTGCAATCCATGTTGTTGTTTACATCTGGGTAACTGACCAAACTGCAATGTAAGTGCAACCCGGTTTACGTTCTGCTAATTTATGCTGTTTAAACCACAGAAAAAAAAACATGTGGAAGCTGCTAAATCATGTAGAGAAGAACTTAGTATGCAGGAAAGGACGCAAAACTTTGACAAACTAAAGTTAGTATAGTAAAGATACGTACAAGTAGTATTAATTAAGATATTATCCTAATATTCCACCTATCTGACTAGAAATGATAAGAAAAAACACAAATGTTGTCAAGATTCTTGGAAATTCTAGGGGGGGTGTTCCATAAAACAAGTTTACCAAATAAGTCAGGCTTATTTCAGTTAGTCTGACTTATTTTGAGCCAAATCAAGTCACAATAAGTAACTAAAATAAGCCTGGCTTATTTGGTAAATTTGTTTTATGGAACACCCCTCTGGTTTGGTTTGGCCAACCACAAACGCCTTTTGTTCCTCAGACAGTTTTTTTGCACTCTTCTCCTTGATTTGTTTGAACTTTTGGCAGTCTATAGTACTCCAAATGTTTTTCCAGATCCGACCAATTAGTACAGCCCAAATCATGACAATAACTGACCATTTTCAACTGCAATAATCAGCCAGATATATGAGTTCCGTTCGATTCAGTGGCATTGTTTTTGTTCCATGCCGCCAATATTGCCAACTGATGATGTGTTGTGAAAACATTTTATTGTACATACTAGCATTACATTACTTGAACTTGGTATTTTTAAAGGTTTGCCATGTTTTAAGGCAATCATAAACAAAAGTAACCGTTCATTTTCAGGAAGAAGCAATCGTTCATTCATATTCAGAGAAAGACAGCACATGGTAAACATTCTTGATGTCCAAATATGTTATTTTTTCTTTCCAACTGAATTCCATTAATATCCAGATGCATAACAATTAAGAAAAAAAATTAAATAATTTTAAATACACTGTTTAATTACTGCTCTAATGCAAAAGGTTTTTTTTCCCCAAAATAGAAGCTTAGAGTAAATAATGACATAAGTCATTTATGTTTTAAATGGAATACAAATGTTAGCCTGTAACACAAAATCAGTCTTAAGTAGCATTTGTAGCAATAGCCAGAAATACATTGTATGGGTCAAAATCATAGATTTTTCTTTTATGCCAAAAATAATTAGGATTTCAGGTAAAGATCATGTCCCATTAAGATATTTTGTAAATGTTCTACCGTAAATATATCAAAACGTAATGTGAGATAATAATTCATTAGGCGATCTCAGTATTTCTATTTTTTTCACCCTGAGATTCCAGATTTTCAAATAGTTGTATCTTGACCAAATATTGTCATATCCTAACAAACCATCGATGGAAAGCTTATTTATTCAGCTTTCAGATGATGTATAAATCTCAATTTCGAACTGGTTTTGTGGTCCAGGGTCACATATTTCAAAGAAAAAATAAAATAAAAAAAATGGCCTGCTCTTGTCCTTTGCATTTTAAAGATTGTCCACAATAACTTTACCTCTGTTAAGGGGTAAAATTATGGATAGAATTTATTCAATCACAAGCCCGCTGCGATTATTTCGTGACTAAGATAAAGAGGACAGAGCAGTATAGGGAAGTGGGAGGATAGAGGAGATGAGAACCGGACACGTTGTGCTTTTCCGCCGTCTCCCAGCGGGAGTGTAATATCGTGGCTCCTGCGCGCTGACACGCGCACCTGGAAGTGCCGCTATGCTGCTCGCAGCACTGCACCAATTATAGCGCAACATCTCGCTCTGCCGTTACCATAGTAGCGCCGTGCTCCTGTTCCCCTGGAACGAATGAACCGTGGGGGAGCGAATATCTTATCAGCCATCGCCCTGGTTACCGCGCTCTCTCTCTACGCGCGCCCCGTCGCTTGAGTGAGAGGCCAGAGCAGGCGCCCTAGCTGCGAATGTGTGTGTGTGTGTGTGTGTGTGTGTGTGTGTGTGTGTGTGTTTTGGACAGAGCTGCAGACGTGAGCACAGAAGGGTCTGGGTGATGTTGATAAGACTGAAGGAGCCTTTGCAGCGTCCCTCAGCCGCTCTGTGATCGTGGGCCATCATTTCATACGTGCACACGCAGCCCAAATTGCATGCTAACGAATCTGATTTGCTCGGATATACAGATTCGACGTCGCATGTGGGGCAGGGCGCCGTTCAAATCGTTTCTGATGGCCGTGCACCTGGAGGAGAACAAAACACGCTCGGCCCCCTCTCTACGCAACCCCCACACACTGCGTTTGCTCTCTCCCCATGCGGCCCTCTGGCTCGCTCGCTCTCACCGGATTGATGGCCACGAGGAGTGAGACAGACAGACGCGGCCTGCAGAGAGAAAAAAAAGCTTTCACACTCTCATTCACTCCTACACTACGGACAAAAATATCACGCTCAGTTCACTGGTTTAACCCACCCACAACACAAACACACACACTCACTCACTCTCACACTGGCACGGTTCAGTCAGAGGAAAATTATGAGTGCTCATTGATTTCACCTCACATGACTTCCTCCGTCCATGACTTTCTTTGTGAACACAAACCAACAATTAAAACAAAATATCAAATAAAGGATTACTCCGCTTCCAAAATAAAAAAAAATCCTGATAATTTACTCACCCCCATGTCATCCAAGATGTTCATGTCTTTTTTTTTGAGGAATACATTACAGGATTTTTCTCCATATAGTGGACTTTAATGGTGCTCAACGGATTGAAGGTTGAAACTCATCTAATTTTCTCCTCCAGTGTGCAAGGAGGGTCAAACACTTACTACAAAAAGGTAAAACAGCAATGTAGGATGATTTTGAAGATGGAGGAGAAAATGAGAAGGGAGTTTTTCAACATACCTTTTTCTTGAACTGGAGTGCACAGAATACGCATGCGCATCGCAGAGCTAGACAAGACGAGAAGACCCTTATTCTTTGGCTGAGATCGTTTAGAGCCCTTTGAAGCTGCATTTTTAACCTTCAACCATTGAGCACCATTGAAGTCCACTATATGGAGAAAAATCATGGATTGTTTTCCTCGGAAAACGTAATTTCTTTGCAACTGAAGAAAGAAAGACATGAATATCTTGGATGACATGGGGGTGAGTAAATTAGGATATTTTTTTATTCTGGAAGTGGAGTAATCCTTTAACATCATGCAAATGCTATAGAATATTACACATTTTAACAATGACTATAGAAATGTTTGGTTTGCACCTTGGTTTATTAAATTGAGGACTGCCAAGACCTCAGAACGGTTGGCTTTGGACACATATACATGCATTCATTTACGCAGACCGATAATTTTGGCCCCATACGGCACGGGAATGGCGTGCTGTTGGATTTTGACTCGAAATCATTTTGGTACTGTGCATTTCACTCAATCTAGATCCGTTTTTTTTAACTGGGGTGAACCTGTTCAGTAGGATTTCAGCATGAAAAAGAAGAAAAAAACACCAAAATGACAATTACAGCTAAAAGAAATCCATCACTTATCCAACATGGTGTCCATGTTAAGTGGATGCCCTTAAGCACCTTTCACATGATTAGCTTCAAGGATTCGATGCATGTCTCGACACAATCGTCATGCACTTTGACGCTCAAATGAAAAGTGTTAGAGATAGCTTACAGAAGGGTGTTTACGTGGTTGCAAGGTAGAAAGAAGTCAGAGAACCGTTCACAATGAAAATGAAAGTGCTAACATGTGTGTGAGCTTAGAGGGGAAATCGCTTATCGACTACATTTATGAAACTTTTGTCGTACATGTCGCACAACAAATTGCTAATGTGACCCTGGACCACAAAACCAGTCATAATGATCAATTTTTTGAAATTGAGATTTATACATCATCTGAAAGCTTGTTAGGATGGGACAATATTTGGCTGAGATACAACTATTTAAAAGAAAATCTGGAATCTGAGGGTGCAAAAAAAATCGAAAAATTGAGAAAATAACTATAAAGTTGTCCAGATGAAGTTCTTAGCAGTGCATATTACTAATTAAATATTATTTTTTTATATATTTACGGTAGGAAAATGTACAAAATATCTTCATGGAACACAATTTTTACTAGGGATGCACTGAATATTCAACAACCGAAATTAGCAAAAAAAAAAAAAAAAAAAAAAAAAAAAACCTTTTTCGTGTTCAGCCGAAAAAGCAAAAAGACAGAGTAAATTATACCGAACAATGACGTGATGCAATCAAATAGAGGCTAATAAACTACAGAATGTTATGTTTTGTAATACATACACAAATTGTATTTATTTGACAGTGCTGCAGGAGCTCCATAGGCACAGGATTCAAAGTCCAAAGCGTGAGGAAAATCAACGCTGAAACAGCGTAATGAGAATCATTCATAAATCTGCTGCTGTCAACAAAAAGATGTACTGAGGTCTTATTGCGGGTTTTCCGCAAAATAAAAGTCAACATTCATAAATGTTAGTATTGTAATTTTACTGTTGATCTGTAAAATAAAATAAAAAAGACAAAAACAATGATAACAATAATTACAACAGCTCTATTAATACATGTATTATCACAAATACTGTTCAAATTGGGATCTGTAATATTTCCTGATGTTTTAAACTGCTCAGCAAGGCTGCATTTATTTGTACATTAAAAAACACATGCCTGATGTAGAAAGGGGGTCTTAAGAATTGCCTAACTTATTAATTGTAAGTTAAATTGTGCTTTGTTTGGTAGGCTATAATGTCCACAAGAATGTTAAAAATGTTCAGTGTTAAGTAAATATTTTTAAATTGTTGTTTTGTAATTGTTTTTTTTTTTCTCTGAAAAGCAAGACAAAACTGTAAAAAGTACATTTTAGCTGTTTAATTTATGCAGTGGTGAAAAACGTTGGCAAAATACATGGGGGAGGGGGGGGGGCACACATAAAAAAATTTTTTTGGTAATCGTTTCATTTTGTTCGGTTTCGATTTCGGCCAAGAATTGTCATTTTGGTGCATCCCTAATCTTTACTTAATATTCTAATGATTTGTGGCATAAAAGAAAAAATCATTTTGAACTTTAAACTTAAGACTGGTTTTGTGGTCCAGGGTCACAAATGGGGTTTAAGTTGAAATAGTTTGAACTTTGAGCATCAACAACAATTGTAGACAAAGCTTGCCGCTTCACACTGATGCAAATCATGTGAAAAGGACTTAAAGGAATACTGGAACTCAGGACTAGGGGTCATTCAGCAATAAAACATCCTGATCATAGAAATGTTATCAGAACACATCAATTTCCTGAATTTTGGAGGTCCTGGTCTGCTAAGGACTATGTCTTCCATCTGACCAATCCCATAAGGCTACAAGAGAAAAGGAGGTGGGTCCTACGCATAGCTGGTCTACAGAGTGTAGTTCCATCAGCTTTGCCTTCCCTCCAATCCCAGCAGGCCTCGGCATTTAAAAACAATCAACAAGAACGTCAAACCCAAAAGGACCTCTCAAGCAAGGGATGCTACATGAGAGCGTTTTTGACGGTCGTATGAAATATTGAGCGACTTGAAAACTGAATGACAAATCAAAAAAACAAACAAACAAAAACCTTAAAGTAAAAAGGCATTCGTAACATTGAGGCAGTCAGTAAGAACCACTGTGCTAAATTACAATAGTGCTCCTTAATTATCACAAGCTTTAAAACAGAGCCTTGGGATTACATTCTCTAAACGAAATTACGGCATTTCTCCACACATGGACAAACAAAACCACTAAACACAAATAAAAATGATTGTCCGTTTTCCATTTGGCGGCAAATAGTTCCAGAGCATCCAATAAAGGGCAAGATTCCGAAGTAGAACTCAGATGGTTCCGAAATGGAACGGAGGAAAAAAAAAAAGAAAAACGGAATGACATTCCGCCATTCACTGTTTATTTTTGGTTCAGGACATGTTCGTTCTCAAATAGTGCTTTCATTCCGCTCTTCATTTGTTTTTATTTGTTTGTTTGCACCCAGTGTTTACAAGCGCCACGGCTTTCCGATTGGGAGTGTCGTCGGCGTCCGTCGGGAGTCCTTCATTATGGGATGGAAGTCGTGGGGGGAGGGTCCAGCTACCCTACGGAAACCATCGGAAAGGAGCTCCGGTTGGCAGCATCACCTTCTTGGAAAGACAGGAAAAACAGAGGAAGGAAACAAGGAAAGAAAACAGCGTGAGTCATCGATAATGCGACATAAACACCAACAACGAAGCAGTAAGAAAATGGGAAATGTCTCATTGAACCGGACTCTCGACCCTCATCTCCAGGCCTTTTCCCTTTTTCCGCTTCGAATTCCTCTCTTTCTGCGGAGCCAGACTCGCTAAGACCGTAAAGGGCTGAAATACCGCAGTGGTGCAAATGGCAGATTTTTTCCCAGCCTGCTTTGGGACTGGGCAGGGGTAGTCTATGGCTGTGGGACTTTGGGAGAACGGAGACAACGGCAGCGTTTCCTGGGAAGACGTCCAGAACGAAAGAACGAAGGACCGAGGGAGAAAAAGAGGGAGGGGAGCGTTCCCTTCATCATGAAGTAACATGCACAGGCAATGATTTCACCTTACATGACCTAGTCCCTCTCTCTGTTTCCCAAACACACTCTCCCACTCTCTCATTACTCTCTGACAGGGCTTTGGCGTTTGTACGCGCGCGCACACGCATCCAGACCCCTTTTTCCCTCATCGACCCCATAGACAAGCCAACACAGATGGGCTGTCGGCCCATGCACATGGCCAATCAGACAGAGCGTGAGTGCACGGACAGACGCACACACACACAAACACTCACCAGATTAATTTCGAAGGTTATTTTTTAACCCATCATCCCCTCTGTCTCTACATCACATACAAACACATAAACACACAAATACTCAATAATAAAATATTCCCGAATGCAAATTGTGCTTTTATTATTACTGTTCTATTATTATTAATAATTATTATTAATAATAATAAAAATATTCAGAATACATATAATGCTTTTCTCATTACTGTTCTAATTTTTATTATTAATACTTATTGTTATTATTTATACAGTTACATTGTTATTGTAATTATTGTTTATTTCAGATCTTTGAGAAACAATAATTATTTTTGTATTATTATTATTAAATATTATTAACATTAAAATATTTAAAATACATATTATGCTTTAATCATTACTATTCTTATTGTTATTATTAGTTCTACTTTTGTTATTATTTATGCAGTTGCATTGTTATTGTAATTAATACTTATTCCAGATTTTTGACAATTTTATTATTGTTATTATTATTATTATTATTATTCAAATATTTAGAATGCATATTATGTTTTTATTATTACCGTTCTATATGTTAATATTAATACCACTTTTTGTTATTATTTATGCAATTATATTGTTATTGTAATAATTGTTTATTTCAGATTTTTGACAACAAAAAATATTATTAAATGCAGAATGCATATTATGCTTTTATTATTACTTTTCTAATTGTTACTTTTTCTAATATATATACAATTTTAGACCAATAACCAGTTTTAAAAAATGGTCAAAACATTTATAAGTCCATCTTTAATGAACATGCAGTAGACAAAACGTACAAGTAATTGGCACAATGCTAAAATGCTATGGTCGGTTACTAGGGTGTTGCTATGCAGTGCTTAAGACTTGCTAGTAATTTTTGGTAACATTTTATTTTACGTTGTCCTTCTTACACATTTTACATGTACTTACTATTATAATAACAATTAATTATGTATTATTACATGCAAGAAACCCTAAGCCAAACCCTAATCCTAACCCTAACCATATAGTAAATACATGTAGTAAGTATGTACTTACACTGTAACAAAGACACCTTAAAATAAAGTGCAACCTAATTTTCTAAGTGCTTTTTACTCTACTCAACAAGTCTTGATTTGATGTATCAGCTATGTCTATAGCACAAAATTCTGAGCAATAGTAACAGTGATATTTGCTTTTAGCAAACATCACAAAATAAATGCCCAAAGAGTAATGCATCTAAATGTAAGCTACTGATATATGTTGATATATTGTGTGTCGGCCTGTCTTTGGCTCTCTCACACATACACAGACACCGACACACGCTGTTCCCAAAATACTTCAGCCGCCCGGCTGTGAGACTGAGATTCCTCTACAAGAGGAAGGGGGCGGGGCCTGGCGGGCAATGTCTGAGGCCCCGCCCACTCGCTCTCCTTCTGCTTCCAGCAATATCAGGGACTTTCCGAGATACCGGCCACCACATGGACGCAGTGCGATGTGTCATCATGCAGTACACACACAAAAGTTGCAAGCAATGACATGCAAGGTAAGATCAATGGCCAGAAATCGAATGGGATTTGCACAAAACACACACGCCTAACCTGGCTCAAAACACATAAAAGGCCCTACATATGAAAACACATCTAGCCATCCCAAACACACACACACACACACACACACACACACACACACACACACACACACACACACACACACACACACACACACATCAAGAAGTCAATAGACCCCCACACCACTGACTGTGACCTGTCAATAACGGCTCTTTAAACTCTATAAGTCCTCTATGCCTTATTCAACCAGACCAACCCCACTGTCAATAAAAGCGAACAATAAACGCACACACGGAAATATATGCAAACGCACCATCAATATATGCCTAAAACATTTTTAAAACACAAAGAAACATTTATTCCAAAACATACACATAAAATCATGTATTGCATATCAGACATTTCTTGTTATTAGTGCAGCTTATGTTCATTTTTAGAACTAAAAAACTGATTCAACATTTAACGTTATTACGCCAACTACATTTGTTTCTATGAACTAGGCAAATGTTTTTATTCAAAGCGATTTATGCAAGGCACACATGATATTAGCTCATGCATTCCCTGGGAATCGAACCAATGGCCTTGTCATTGCTGGCGCCATGCTCTATTGTTAGAGCTACAAGAACTAAACAAGCTAGTGACCAACCAGTCAAGGAACTACACAGTCACTGAGCGTGTGAACAGGGTTTTAGGCAATAAATATACTCTACGCAAGTATGCAAATGCACCACAATTGCATTGTCCCAAAGCACTTGTGTGTTTGCAGCATCTTGCGCATGACACAGCATGCTGAAAATGTGGTGCTCAAATTAAAGCTTCACTGTGTAACTTTTGGCCCTCTAGCATTTGAAGCACAAACCTACTAACTTACAGAAGAACATTGTGTTGGTCATTATGTGAGTTGTGCTTCAGCCCCGCTATCTTGCACAGACAAATCTGATGGGTTTAGGAGCTCCACTGTGCCTGTGGTTACAGATGATCGCCTTGTCAGTGCTAAAATATAGACCTATATTTTCATATACAGGCAAAAAATATTGCCTATATCAGTGGTGTGCAGCGGTGTTCTGAAACGAGGAGGCAAAAGTCCTTATAAGTTTTTTTTTTTTAATCAAATGTAATATTTTAATTTTTACATTAACAATGTAATCAATATTCTATTTATTAAAGCCAAGTATCAATTTCATCAAGTTAGTGTTTTTAAGCATGTTACATTTATTAAAAAAAATAACTGAAGGCAGAAACGATTTAAACAATATGTTTTTACTTTTTAAAATTTTTTCGGGTCATCAGTCATCAAAGCTCGGCAAATATTGGTCACAGACACAGAGATTTACTTTAAATTTCACCAAGCAGATTACTCACTAAAAGCTCTCACAGATTGTGTTTTACGCTATTTTAAGTCTTGTTTTGAAACAAAGTGGTTATATCAATGTGTGTGAGATGTTCACTTACTTTTTTAGATTAGTCTTCCCATCAACGCCATTAAATAATTTACTCCGACTGACTTGCGAATGCGGAACACGCACAAACACAAGAGGCGGGATTTATCCCATGAAGCAATCACAGACGAACATAACCAGTCATATCCAATTAACCAATCAGCCATTCATTCTTAATTACCCCCCACCAAACCCACAGGTCTGTGAAAACTCAATGGGCTTAGGGGAGGCGAGAAAGACGCAGACTCATGTTACTTTACCTGCTGGTGTCTCTGTTTGACAATGTTTCTTTAGAAAAACAAGTGATTAATAGACTTTTTAATGGTAAAACAAAACCAGTCATAAGGGTCAATTTTTTTAAATTGAGATTTATACATCATCCGAAAGCTGAATAAACAAGCGTTCCATTAATGTATGGTTTGTTAGGATTTGGCCGAGATACAACTATTTGAAAATCTGGAACCTGATGGTGCAAAAAATCTAAATATTGAGAAAATTCCTTTTAAAGTTGTCCAAATGAAGTTCTTAGCAATGCATATTACTAATAAAAAATTAGGTTTTGATATATTTACAGTGGAAAATGTACAAAATATCTTCATGGAACATGATCTTAACCTAATATCCTAATAAAAAATAAAACAACGATAATTTTGACCCATACAATGTATTTTTGACTATTGCTACAAATATACCCACGCTACTTAAAGACTGGTTTTGTGGTTCAGAGTCACATATTTTGTAATACTGACATTGTTTTATTTTTGTTCAACAAATTTTTTCTCATCCAATATTTTGAGAAGACAATTCGTCCCTTGCCTCCTCGAAGGAAACGCTAAATATAGACAAAAAATATAGAAATATATGCAATTGTATACCAACAAACACTGTTTTGTAAACCTAGTCAGTCCACAGCAAATATAATGCTATCAGCGTTGCCAGGTCTGTGAAACATAGGTAGCCCTAAAACAGCTATTCAAAACTAGCCCAATATTTTTTTTTTATGGTTTTCACATCTGTGGGAAGATCATTTTAACAGCGTGAAAGTGTAAAAACCACAGACTTGGCAACACTGAATGCTATACATATATGTTGATTCGTGTTTTATTACTGATATTATTGTTTTCCCTTTCATCTTGCAAAATAATTTTGGTTTAAGATTCAAGTTGTTGTACTTTCAAGCTGCTTCCATTGCATAAAGTAGTAGCCTTAACTTCTTTTCTTTATTAATGGATATGATGTAAAAAAAAAAAAAAAAACAAGCATGGAAAAATGACAAAAGCATGTAGTTTCCTGGAAAATCAGTTTCAAAATCTGTTCTAAAATATACATTTTTATAGATGTATCATAGTGATTTAGGTCAGGACAAACAGTTTTAAGATGTAATCAATCATTGTTGATTTTTTTTTTATCCCACTCATGCTTTTTGGGAAAAAAAACAAAACAAAACATTCTGTGTGAATCACTTCTTAAAAGGGTAGTTCACCTTCAAATGAAAAACCAAACCTTTAAGAGCTTCATTCATCTCCGGAACACAAATTAAGATATTTTTGGATGAAATCCGAGACCCTGCATAGAGCAAAGGTACTGCAAAGTTCAAAGTGCAGAAAGGTAGTAAAGACATCGTTAAAATAGTCCATGTGACATCAGTGGTTCAACCGTAATGTTATGAAGCAACGTGAATACTTTTTGATGTGGGTGAGTAATTAATGAAAGAATGTTCATTTTTGGGTGAACTATCCCTTTACGAATGACATATTTCCTAACCAACATTAAATTGCCTAGTGAGATTATCTAGTTAGTTGACCTGAAAGCCAAAAGTCACTTAAGTGTTATGCTAATGCTCTGTTGTGCCCCTTGTGGCAACATATTTGTTTTATTTGTGTTTGCATTCACATACTTGCATCAAGTATATTTTGGGCCTTAGACTTCATACAGACACATAAACACAAACACACACAAACTGAGCCCTCTAAGATTCTAGCACACATCAACACCTCAATCTCTACCTCCTCACTGCTGCAATTCTCAACAAACCAGGCTGGTCAGTGGTCAATACACACACGTAAACACAACCCCTCTCACACACACGCAGTTCATAATGACTTTCACCGGGGCTGTGTTTGCCTCTTCCTGCAACGCTATACACACAAAACAGAAACACATATGCGGTTCAGGGCCTCTGGGGGAAGAGAAAGAGAGGGGTTCTGGGACACATTGACACCTGGCGCTCCAGATGACAGACGCAAAGGCCAGATGGACCGTATGAGGCTGCCACACGCACACAGAGACACACACATGCACATGCGTGTACGTGAACATGCATGAAAACAAACTTACCTGTGTGAATACACACAGATGCATTCGCAAATGATTACCTGTCCCTGTTATTTTTATTAGGGGTCGACCGATATGTGTTTTTCAGGTTTTTCAAGTAGACCGATAACTGATATTTTGAACTACATGTCTGGTGTAAAAATAAAAATAAATTTCAAAATTAAGAATAACGAGGGCTCTGACAAAAACTTTATTTTAATGCTTTTAAATTATTTTCTTGGCAAATCGGTTTGGAAAATTAGCGATACCGATAACCATAAAATTGCTTAACATTGGCGCTGAATCCATTGACCACTACCTTTATTTTTTGGCAACTTTCTGCAGAAAAATCTAGTAATTTCAATAGGAATCCATGCAGTTTGGGGTTCTATGATAGATTTCACAGTGTTGGCCAACAGAAAGCTGTTTGATTAGAAAGTGACTATTGACTTTTTGGACTGCAAAATATGATCCTTAATGCAACAAAATCAGAAGCTATTTAGTATTTAGCATACAGATATATGGAGCTGGATTTTGAGCCAATGAGATTTCTCTTGTGGGCGGAGCCATTCAGGGCAATCAACCAAGGTGTTTGGAATAGCACTCTCTTGTTGAAGTATATAGTATGTATACTATAAACACTATGCACATTTTCCAATACTACATTTGCCAGACCTATTTCAGTGAGGAGTACTGTTTCCCACAATGCAATGCATTAGACCTTCTATTTCAAGTGTGATGGATGATTTTTATGTAATTTTTACATAAATTTAATTAAAAAGGTAAAATTACCATTTTATTTCCAGCCATATGCAATGTGATGTGAGTTTAGCTCACTATTGTTTGAACCATTTATTGTTGAATAATGTCTACAGTTTTACTTACACTTTTAATAAGTTATTTTAATATTTAATAAGTAATATGCTAGGTTAACATTTCTAAACGTATACATGATATATAACAAATAGAAGGAGTGGTATGCTAGTATGCTATTTCTAAAGTCAGCTTTATAAATGGCTTTGGTGTTTTCAAATCCCAAGTTCTCCTGGGAAATTCATAATTAAAATATCAAGTGCATTCAAATCATTTTAACTTTTTTTAAACTAATTTTAGCATTTTTGTTGTTGTTTATTATATAAAAGTAAAAAAAAAATTAATTAAAATTATATATATAAATATATAATTATAATTACTTGATATAATTTGAAAGGATAAAATAAAAAAATATAAAATTAATAAAAGTATACAAATTATTATAAACTTATTATTATACATGCAACTTAGTTTTATTGTAAATACTTTATTAATAATTTCTTTATTTTAACTAGGGCTGCAAACGATTAATCGCATTCAAAATAAAAGTTTATGTTTACATACTATGTGTGTAGTGTGTATATTTATTATGTATATATAAATACACACACACACACACACACACACACACACACACACACACACACACACACACACACACACACGCACATACACTTGTATATAATGTATATTAATATAAATAATATAAATTATATACAAGTGTAATATATATATATACATATGTGTGTGTGTGTGTGTGTGTGTGTGTATTTAAATATACATAATAAATAAACACAGTACACACACATATAGTATGTATAGTATTATTATTGAATGCGTTTAATCACGATTAATAATTTTGCAGCCCTAATTTTATCTAATTTACCATTAATAAGCATCCATTGCATCAGACATGTTTTCTCACTGACATGCCCCAACTCAGAAACTCTTGGTTTTCCTCTTGTAATTACAACTTTGTGGTGATGTTCATGTTCGTTGAACTCGTAATTGCGATCTTTCTGACATGACTTGAAAGCACCATATGCTATCCACCTTATTTTTCAACGCGGAAGCAAGCATATGGGTGGACTTCCGATTCAATAGCCGCTATAGGAAAATAATAACGTTTAATAACAAAAAAAGTAAAAAATCACTATAAACCAGTGTGTTCATAATTAGTATATTGCATTAAAATTATACGGTAAAACACGCCAATTTGCAACGTCAAGCAGCAAACAAGCTGTTATGTACAGCAAAAAACAGCTGGATGCGGATGAGTCTGGAAGCCAGACCCATAAAATTTATGGCAAAAATAAGGTGGATAGTCCTTGTGTGTCTTGATGTGTTGGATAGCCTTGCCCACAGTGAAATCTCATTGGTTCAAAATCCCACATTCAGTACTTTCTGTAAAGACAACACTTAATGATGGAAACTTGAGCATTGCACCTGGTTGGAACATGGTGTTATTTCAACATTTTATATTTATCACATTCATTCAGATTCATTAAATCTGATAGCTGATATTCTGAATCATCTCATCATAGCGGACCGTGAAGGGGAACCTTACCTGTGCAACATCATTTCCATGCGAAAAAGAATAAGCAGCTAACTAGACCAATCTCACCATGACACCAATCTTGCAAAGTTAGACTTTAACTAGCTTACATCAGCACAGACTCAGAGCTAATATTCCCACACCTGAACCTGCCTGTAAACAAGGCAGAAACATCTCAAGTTACGCTGCCTGAGAGATGGGAAACTACATTCAGCTTGCCATTTGTCAGGATGAGTAATGTTCATACGCTAACATTTATGAAAAACAAGCAGCATTAATTTCTGTGTAGACTGTTTGTAAAAGCTAGGGCTTGTCAATCAATTAAACAATCTAGTTGAATTAATTAAAAAATGTAGATTAATTATACTATATCAAACAAAATAGATTTAAGATTCATGTACAGAGTTACATAATATGTGCCCCTGGACCAGGGGTAGCACAGGTATATTTGTAGCAATAGCCAACAATACATTGCATTTATCATTGTATGTATCAAAATTATACATTTTTCTTTAATGCCAAAAATCATTAGGATATTAAATAAACATCATGTTTCATGGGGATATTTGGTAAATTTCCTACCGTAAATATATCAAAACTTTTTTTTTAATATGCATTGCTAAGAACTTAAATAAAAAGAACAAAAATTTACAGATAATATACTCATGCCCTTGTCATCCAAGATGTTCATGTCTTTCTTTCTTCAGTCGTAAAGAAATTATGTTTTTTGAGAAAAAACATTTTAGGATTTCTCTCCATATAATGGATTTCTATGGTGCCCGCGAGTTTGAACTTCCAAAATGCAGTTTAAATTCAAAGGGCTCTAAACGATCCCAGCCAAGGAAGAAGGTAGGGTTGTGCCGATAGACGATAGTATCGTGTATCGACGATAGTCAAAGATATCGCCTGTTGCTGATGCCTTTGACGATAGTAAGACGATTATTATTATTATTATACGTCAAAAAGGCACCTAACTTTAGCGATGCAGCGCGGAGAGTCGGTTCTAGGATGCCTCAGAAACTTGCCGCGGTATAAACGTGCAGTGAAAATGGGTAAGAGATTTATTCATCATACAGTGTACATAGATTAAGTGTAGACAGTCATTAGGATAACAGAGGTAGTAAAATGTGGTTTAGGCTGAATTAAAGCCCCACTAAGTAACTTTTTTTACCTTAAAATAATGTTTCCGAACTCATGTCAGTGGTTCATCAACTCATAACAGGGTGAAACGGCACTTTCGTATTCACTTTGCGACCCTCTATCAGCCATAACAGCACTATGTAAGTTTGGGTCGTCGGGTCGCGGTTTTGTAGTTCAAATGATACTACAAATGCGACTTGCTTCACGGCAGGCTTCACTAAAGGTTTTCATACTTTTATAATGTCATACAACATACTCTACCTTGTCACTGGACATCGTTATTTCCAAAGCCGGTCCTGGATAGCCTTTCAAACAAATAACGTGCATGTGACACGACGGTAGGCTAAATTATTTACGACAGCGGTAATGGACAATTCCGCTTCTAACCTGTAGAGGGAGCATTGAGGGAAAAGTTACTTAGTGGGGCTTTAAATACGATATATGAGAATCCGTCTGTATATAGTAAACATAAACATTCACCTCAGTAACATCTATATGCGTTAACTAGAATTATGATGCGATAAAATGGCGCTAAACATATGCACGTGAATTACACGGGCACCGTTTCTCCACAATCAATATGAACTGAACTACAACATGAACTGATGACAAAGATCAGACATACAGCGGTAACATTATTACAATATGACGGGTACAGAAAGATACATTCATTTGCATTCACGCACGCACATTTACCGCTCCCTGAAGACAGCAGAGAATGAAACCGAAAGTAAACTTAAACCTATCCAACAGAACTACCGTCAGCGCTCTCTACACGCACAACTTAGTCACATGCACTACCCTTACAAAACGAATAAGGAATTTATTACATATTGACATATTTACATATCATTAAATAAATTAGCATGATAGTATTGTGTATCGGCGATCTCACAGGCTGACGATAGGACGATATGAAAATTGTGCATATCGCCCAACACTAGAAGAAGGGTCTTATCTAGTGAAGCGATCGGTTAATTTCTACAAAAATTACAATTTAATATACTTTTTTTAACCTCAAACGCTTGTCTTGTCTAGCTCTGCGACAAACTGTGTATTCCAGTTCAAGACAGTTAGGGTATGTCGAAAAACTCCTATCTCATTTTCTCTTCCAACTTAAAAATCGCCCTACATCGCTGTTTTACCTTTTTTGTAAAGGTTGTTTGACCCTCCTTGCACGTTCACTTTGTAAACACTGGGTTGGTACTTCTGCAGTGATGTAAGACGATTTTGAATTTGGAGAGGAAAATGAGATGGGAGTTTTTCGACATACCCTAACTGTATTGAGCTGGAATGCACAGAGTTCAAGCAGAGCTAGACAAGATGAGCATTGTACATTTATGGGATCAGGGATCATTTAGAGCCCTTTGAAGCTGCATTTGAACTGCATTTTGGAATTTCAAACTCATGGGCACCATTGAAGTCCATTATATGGAGACAAATCCTGAAATGTTTCCCTTAAAAAACATTATTTATGACTGAAGAAAGAAAGACAAGAACATCTTGGATGACAAGGGGGTGAGTAAATTATCTGTATTTTTTTTTTGTTTGGAAAGTGCACTTCTCCTTTAATTTGGACAAGTTTAAAGGCCATTTTCTCAATATTTAGATTTTTTTGCACCCTCAGATTCCAGATTTTTAAATAGTTGTATCCCAGCCAAATATTGCCCTATCCTAACAAACCATACATCAGTGGAAAGTGGATGGATGTATAAAGAAAAAAAAAATTTGACCCTTATGACTGGTTTTGTGGTTCAGGGTCACATGTTATTTATATTGTTGCTCTATATGCACAAGCATGAGATGGACTTGCATGAAAAGTCTCTGTAATTCTTACCAAAGCTGGATTTGTTTGAACAAAAATACAATAAAAATAGCAAAATATTAGTACAATTTAAAACAGCTGTTTCTACCATAATATGTTTTAAAATGTAATTTATTTCTGCGATGGCAAAGCTGAATTTTCAGCATCATTACCCCAGTCTTCAGTGTCACATGATCCTTCAGAATTTAATGTTCAAGAAACATTTTTTATTATCATCAATGTTGAAAACAGCTGTGCTACTTAATATTTTTTTTTTTTCTGGAAAAAAACAGCATTTATTTAAATGGGAAAATTAGAAAAGTCTTTACTGTCAGTTTTGATCAATTTAATGCATTCGTGCAAAATAAAACCATTAATTTCTTTAAAAAAAACAAAAACAAACGTAGTGTAAATTGCTCGGAGTATAGCAAATGCTTTCTTACAGAATTTACATGAGTCAGGGGTCATAATTTTACTGCATTAATAATTTTAAGCTTTTTAAACAAATGCTTCCTTCTGGCATACGTTATAGTATGCCTAAACTTAAAAGAAATCGGTACAGACATTCTTTTATTCACACAACTGTACGGCTTTTAAATTTGTAGGATGTTAGAATGCTGTGTTGTTTATTCATATTTTGTTTGTGTGTTTTGTATGATGTTTACAAATTTTATGCAGCACCAATAATCACCCATTGGGCTTACCATAAATCTTAAACCTTGAACCTAAACTAATAACTAAAAAATCCATAGTAAAATTCATATTATAAAAAGGGGAAATCCAGTCCTTGATTCTGATTGGTTGAGCCGCATTATAAGTTTTTGTAAATTACACTACAAACCAACACCTTTGTTTACGCTTTATTTATTGGGACCACAACTGCTTCTGAGGAACTACATTGTTTGGTGGAAGAATACTCTTTTTATTTATATCATTACACTTTGTTTGCTCGGTTTTATTTTGTGAAACCTTACTACTTATATGGAATAACCATTTTTTTTTTAAAAAGCAATAAGCCCCATGAAGCCATGGATTACAGTGAATTTATAACAGCTAAGGGGGTTTTAGGCACTCTGCTTCGCATTGTGCCTAAATTCACTGTAAACCACGGCTTCTTGGGGCTTACTGCTTTATTATAAAACGGATAGTTCCGGGCCTTGATTCTGATTGGTTGAGCCGCATTCTAAGCTGTTGTAAATTACACTACAAACCCACACCTTTGTTTACGTTTGTGTGTTGCTCGGCAACCACTTTGTTGGAACCACAACTGCTCCTGAGGAACTATATTGTTTGGTGGAAGAATACTGTTTTTATTTATATTACACTTTATTTGCTCTGTTTTATTTTGTGAAACCTTACTATGTATATGGAATAACCATTTTATAAAAGCAATAATCCCCATGAAGCCATGGATTACAGTGAATTTATAACAGCTAAGGGGGTTTTAGGTACTCCGCTTCGCATTGTGCCTAAATTCACTGTAAACCACGGCTTCTTGGGGCTTACTGCTTTATTATAAAACGGATAATTCCAGGCCTTGATTCTGATTGATTTAGCCGTGTTCTAAACTGTTGTAAATTACACTACAAACCCACACCTTTGTTTACGTTTGTGTGTTGCTCGGCAACCACTTTGTTGGAACCACAACTGCTTCTGAGAAACTATATTGTTTGGTGGAAGAATACTGTTTTTATTTATATTATTACACTTTATTTGCTCTGTTTTATTTTGTGAAACCTTACTACGTATATGGAATAACCATTTTATAAAAGCAATAAACCCCATGAAGCCATGGATTACAGTGAATTTATAACACTCCGCTTCACATTGTGCTTAAATTCAGCGTAAACCACGGCTTATTGCTTTATTATAAAACAGATAGTTCCGGGCCTTGATTCTGATTGGTTGAGCCGCATTATAAGCTGTTGTAAATTACTCTACAAACATACACCTTTGTTTACGTCTGTGTGAGGATCAGCAACCACTCTGTTGAAACTACAACCGTTTCTAAGGAACTACATTGGTGGGCGAAAGAATAATGTTTTTATTAATATCATGACACTTTATTAGCGATAACCGTTTTATAAAAGCAATAAACCCTGTGAAGCCGTGGTTTACGGTAAATTTATAACAGCTAAGAGGATTTTAAACAACGGCCCTTAGCTGTTATAAAATCACTGTAAACCATGGCTTCACTGGGCTTATTGCTTTAATTTCCCATTAATCCATTATGTAAATGACTGCGCTGAACTGAAATCAAGTCATTTACACAAATTGTTAACACAGAAATATGTTTTGCTAGTATTTCACAACTTTTATGTTTGACCTTTTGTTGCTTTTATCCACGGGGATACTTGAGCAAACAGGAAACGATAAGGAGATGAGGGGAGATAATCCAGAAATTATTCAAACTTGCAACACCTGCATGAGCATCAGAGCTCAACATGTCAGAAGTCCGGCCTACTGATTTAACACATGCAGATGATGCTAGTTTGTGTCCGGCTAGCATTAAATGATAATGTTTATGAATTTACTGTGCATTGCTCACCATCTTACCTCCAGCCCGCCAGCAGGTTTCTTTTTGAGCTCTTCGCACTTGCGGAACTTGCAGATCTGATGGCCGGTTTTGCGGTTGCGGCAACTGCTGCACTGTTCGCAGTTAATCCTGCGCCGACAAGGTGGACACAGCCCGCAACGTTTCCGCTTTTTCTTGCCGTTGGCGCTGATGGCAGACGAAATCTCGCTCTGCGTCTGCTGGTGTTCCGACGCGCCCGTCACGTGAGAGAGTGCCCCGTCGGCGAGGAACACTCCCGCTGGCGTCATTATGAACAACCCAGGGTGATACGGAAAACTCCCGCCCACTCCACCATTGCCAAGTAACGGGAAGTCCATCACACTGCCCAGCGAATCAGAGGCCGAGACTGTCTCCATGTCCCCGCCCACACTGACATTAGATGGGTCGCTGACGGGAAGCAGCATTCCTGCCCGTCGCAAGAGCTCAGCAGCCTGTGCAAGATGCAGGCCACTCGGAGAGTCCAGAAGACCGGACATTAACGCGCCCCGGTCCAGTTTGGCATACCCGACTTGTGACCTGTGCTGGCTGGCAGTAGGGTGAGTTTTAACGCCCGCCGCCACCATTGAGCTCTGGGCGAGTCTGTTAGCGTTTGCGACACTGGCCACAGCGGCGGCCGAGCAGGTCGCGATGTACTGCGAGAGAGCTCGCGAGCGCTTCAGGCTTTTGCTGAGGGGGGCGCTGATGATGCCGCTGCGGTTTCTCCTTTCCACCACCGGGGATGAGTCTTCGTCCCCGCAGCAGCTGTCCTGCGCCTCCTCATCTTCGATGGCTCGACTTCCCTCCATGGACCCTCCGCTGGCAGACATGGGCCACGGCGTGAGGGGGAGGGAAAGGGGGAGATGAGGGAGCTTAGGATGAACAGGGGATAGAGTTGCAACGTTCCTATGAAGACCGGAGCCAAGACGAGATTGACGCATACACAGCTGGAGAATCAGACCACTGGAGCGGCGGTCCACACTAGTAGAGCCTCAAGAACATCTCACGGATCCGTACACTAAGGCCTGAGAATCCTAAAAAGGGAAGATAGTACACAGAGAGGTTAAAGCCAGCATGGTTTGATTGAATGCATGGTACATGTAGAGAGGAATAATTCAGATTTTTCATATGCTCACCAAGGATTTATTTGATCAAAATAGAGCAGTGAAAACACTGAAATATTATTTAAATTTAAAATAACTGTTTTCTATTTTAATATATTTAAAAATTGTATTTATTTCTGTGATTCAAAACTCTGTGTCAAATTATCCTTCAGAAATGATTCTCATTTGGTTATCAATTATTATTTCTGCTAAATTGTTTTTAACGTGTCTTAATATTATCAATGTCAGAAACAACATTTTTCTGAAATTTACTTGAAATAGAAATATTCGTCTTTTTTATCCAATGTAATGTACAACAAACTTTTGAACTGTAGTGTATTACAGTGTTCACAAAATATTAGTTTTCAACATTGATAATAAGAAATGTTTCTTGGTCACAAAATAAGCATATTAAAATGATTTCTGAAAGATTATGTGACACTGAAGACTGGAGTAATAATTTAACTTTGCCATCACAGAATAAATTACATTTTAAAATATACTAAAATAAAAAACAGTTCTTTTGAATTGTAATAATATTTCTCAATATTACTTACAAATAAATAATACAGTATGTACTGTATTTTTGATCAAATAAATGCAGCTTTTCTTAAAAAAAAAGTAGTAAAAAAATAAATTATCCTTAACAATAATAATTCAGATTTTTCATATGCTCTCCAAGCAGTTATTTGGTCAAAATAGAGTAATGAAAACACTGAAATTTAATTTAGATTTAAAATAACTGTTTTCTATTTTAATACATTTTAAAATACTGTGATGCAAAGCTGAAATTTCAGCTCTCAGTGTCACATGATCCTTCAGAAATGATTCTGATTTAATGCTCAATTATTATTTTTGCTAAATTATTATTAATAGGTCTTAATATTATAAACATAATGACCACAACTTTTGAATGGTAGTGTATTACAGTTTCAACAAAAAATATTAAGCAGCAACTTTTTTCAACATTAATAATACGAAGAAATATTTCTTGGTCATCAAATCAGCATATTAGAATAATTTCTGAAAGAACATGACACTAAAGACTGGAGTAATGATGCTGAAAATTCAACTTTGCCATCACAGAATATATAATATTTTAAAATACACAAAAATATAAAATAAAAATGTAATCGTAATAATATTTCTAAATTTTTACTGTATTATTGATCAAATAAATGCAGCTGAGCATAGGAGACTGCTTTTTTTAAAAAAAAAACAAAGATTATTTCAAACTTTTGATCAGTAGTCTATATGCAAACCCAAAGTGCATGGAAAACACATTATGTCAGCCAACTGCAAAATGAATCATCCTTAACTGCTAAAAACCATTTCAACGAATCTAATTCTTCCAAAATAATCATACCTATAAACATACCCCATTTTATTTATTTATCATTTTGCCCTGCTGAAACAGCCACAAGTTCACTGTGACAAATTATCCACAGCTCACCGTGGCCTCATCTGACCTATTTTGATTCCTTAGCCAACATTTATGTATTATACATAATATCTGTCCTAGATATCTGTTTTAGTGACAATTACACTTTGTTCGGTGTCCTTCCAAGGAACTGAAACTGTCTGTGAGACTCATGAGGGGGAAAAAAAAGATTTTGTGTGGATATTGAATTGGACGGTTTGAGTCTGTTAAATTGTTATATTTCATAACCTTTACGTGCGAAAGCCCGTTTCTTGTGACAGCAATTCCCCTTCAGTGAGAGACGTCTATCAGGGTCCACAGGCGGTCTGTTCTATCACGAAACCGGAATCGTGAGCTCAAGCGCAAAGCCCCTGGGGTGAGCCGACAGTGAAATCAGGATGTCTAGGTGCAAGCTCAGCCGCACTGACGCACGTACACACGCTCGTCAACGACTTAACATTTCAATTAACTGCCAAGCCTCAGTAAATGATGCTATTGGTAATAATTAAAGAGAAAAAATTAGTTTGGGTTGTGAGTGACTGCCAATGAAGATGAGGTAATTGGCCATCCATTCATACAAACATGCATGAATGAAAGAATAAATAAATAATGCATGTAAGGGAAAGTGGGGCTAGTTGTCACAGGGAAGCTGTCTCAGTAATTAGTCTTCCAATATCTAGCTCACAATTAATATTCCTCATATAAATCAGGTTGGGGTAAATTGTCACATGTTTTAAATGGCATTTCACAAATGTTTCACTGTGTGACTTCTGTTATTTAACAGGAAATTCCATTGTGACAACTTACCCCATAGTGTGACAACATGCCCCACTATGGAAGCATGCCTTCACAATAGGTCAACATGTGATAAATGAACTTTTTTTAATCAGATAACAACATAGAAAGCATAGCTTTATTCTAATAAACATTATAAAGTTTGTGTCTATTAAAAAATAAACCTACAGTGTCAACTGTGACAACTAGCCCCGGTCATTCCTTCATATATAATCTACAAAAAAATAAACTAATTGGTGAATACTATTGTGTTAAGATTGATTCAGTCATATTAAATAATACATCTAACCTGATTAAAACCATATGAAGCACACTTTTACTGTAAGTTACCTGCCAAAATGTTTGCGCTCTGTCCGTTAGCAAAACACATGACCATATCAATTACGATTACATCACATCTACATCAAAGAGTCATGATGGGAATAAAAACTTCCTCGAGGACAGGTAGCCCTCGTCTGCAGGTAAAGCAGGACAAAAGCTGCATCTGCTGAGGGTTTGAGTAAATTATTGACCTGGCTTCCAGATAAATAAGTTCCTAGCAACAGTTCGAATGCCCATTCAGCAATTGCCTCGTGTCAAATGCATGTCAAACATATGAGGCTCACATGCACATGGAAATTGCTGTGTGTCCAGTATTGCGGCGAGCCAGAGGGACAATAGCGCGACGTAGAGAGATCTGGACATCACCAGGGAACAATAGCCAAACCTGCACAAATAGCCCAACTGTGGCTAAACGAGATGACCTGCTTATCAAGATCTACATGTTCTGTCAAACAATCACCTCAATGAAACCCTTCTCAGACCAACCCCAAACAGAGACCTAGATGCTGCATATATTGTCGTTAGATTATTTAAATAATTAAAATGCAAATCCGCACGGCACACAAAAAGTTTGCTTGTAACTCATAATGGATTAATAATAAACAGCACATACAACTTATATGCGTTCATACTTACCTCTCTCCAGGAGGAATTCTGAATAATTCAGACATTCCCTCTCGCTAAATCCTGCATATTTGAATCCGGACAGCCAATAAAAAGAGAAAATGTCACGATAGTATGTTTACGGTGAGCACGACACAGCCAAACAACAAACAAATACCCGTAAATGCAACTATTCCGTGCGCCTATTTGGTTACGCGTGGCAAAGTTGCACCAATGCATCTAATGCATATGAGCGAATTGTCAAGCAGATGTAACGGCGATCATTTAGAAAGTAAAACAAAATCCCTTTTGTCTCATCTCGACCGATGTGTCTATGGTGACAGCGCGCGGTATGCGCCAACACGTCGCGTTGGTTAAGCACAGTCCCTTGTTATTTCACTGCCAACTTATTCGTCTTGGCTGGCTGTCATTGTAACTTTGAACAGTCCTCAACAAAGTCTCATTGCCCTCTCTTTGATAAACACGGGGTATCTGCATATTCGCAAACACAGGCGTCTTTTCATTCGCACCGCGTTCCGACTGTCCGAGCGGTCCGGTGCTCTCAAGCGCTGCGGAGATTTATATAAAAGAGAGAGAGGGAATAAAAGCTAAAAGAGCCAAATGAAAGCAAATGCTCACCCAGACGGAATTATTCTCGCGGTTTCCTTCAATAAAGCCCAAACACCGGCAGATACACGCAGAACGCACTTTGTCCGAGTGCGCTCCTCCAGCCTCTCGCGTCTCTCTATCCCACCTCCACATCCTCGCGCCCGGAGAAGAACATGCAAACACATTTCATAGATTTTTGGAGCTTCACACAAAAACCGAAGTGGACTTTCCGTCGGGGAAAAAATAAATAAACCTTAAAGAGGTGTGGATGAGAGCGAGGGCTGTCTGCGGTGTCTGTCTCTCTGTGCATATGAGAGTGGAATAATGAATGAAGTATAGTTTTGAGAGGGCTGGACACTCAGCCCATTGTTGACTCCATTCTTAATGGCTGTTGGCT
>NC_133376.1:17052744-17162051 GCF_049309525.1 Garra rufa
TACTTTTTGTAAGGAATGACACTCAGTAGTATTTCAATAAATACTATGGTATTACATCATAGTTGCGTTTAAAAACATGGAGGTACTTTGGTAATTTAATAGGTACCACAGTATTATGTGATTAGCATTTGAGATGTTTTATAGAATTTAATTTTATTAGTGCTGTCAAACAATTAATCACATCCAAAATGAAAGTTTTTGTTTACATATGTGTGTGTACTGTGTGCATTTATTATGTATATATAAATTCACAGATATTTACATGTATATGTAAACATATAATTTATTAAATTATATAAACAAACTTTAATTTTGGATGTGATTAATCGTTTGACAGAGCTACATTTTATTCATACATAAATTATAATATAACTTATATATGTTATATAATTAGTAATATATAAATATATTATATAATAAACTATAATAAATAATAATAAATAATAAATATAATAATTTAAACAGATTTACGCTCTATATATATATATATATATATATATATATATATAATTTTTATATAAGATATATAAGAAAAAATAAATATAATTACATGATAATATATATAGCAAAAACCTATAATATTTTTTACAATATTAATAACTATTAATAATAATTGTTTTTCTATATAATTTATTTTTAGATATTCAGATATATAATAAAAAATTAAATAAATTTCCACCAAAAATTATAAATAAATTAGTGCTGTTCCAATGATTAATTGTGATTAATCACATCCAAAATAATTTTTTTAAATAAAATGTGTGTACTGTCTATATTTGTTATGTATATATAAATTCACAGACATATAGTATATATTTTGAAAAAAATGTATATATTTATTTCCATATAATTTCTTCAATTATAAAAACAAACTTTTATTTTGGATGTGATTAATCACAATTAATCGTTTGACAGCAATAAATTATATTCATACATATAATATAATTTATACAATTTATAAATATATAATTAATATATATATTTTTTTTTTCTTATATATCTTAATATATAAAAAATTCATATACTTATACTTAATTTAGTTTTTTTAAATAAAATGTGTGTACTGTGTATATTTATTATGTATATATAAAGACAGTATATATTCTGAAAATATTTACATATATATTTCTATTTATATAATTTATATACAAATATATTTAATATTTAAACATTTTCTTAAATATATACATGCATGTGTGTGTATTTATATATACATAATTTTAATCAATCATAATTTAATTAATAATGATTAATAGTTTGAACAGCATATCTATATAGTGATAGTGATTGTGATAACAATTGTTTTTCTTGTTACAGCATTTTGTACCAATCAATGTGGAAGTAGACTATTCAGAGAACTATTCCAGGATGCTTGACTTGAGCCAGGTTTGTTTGTGAGCTCATTGATCAGACCTTTGGATCCTGAGTTGCATCATACCCCGAGTTCACCCTGGAGGACGTTCCTTTAGTATTGAGCTGGTATATCACTGGAGCACGACGAGACGTCCCTGCTGTGGGACAGAACACAGATCATCTCCAAATGAAGCCACATGGTAGATCATTAAAATGGGCGAATAAACAAACAAATAAACACTTGCCTATCCTTGTGGCCACATAATTCTCAGATAACTTTGAGACCTCAGCCCCCCTTCTCTCTGAGCTGGGGGGGATTGTGTGGTGGTGAGTGGAAGGGGGGGGGGGGGGGGGTGGATGAGGACGTTGGATTAACGTCACATGGTTCTCTCTGGCAGCCAGACACATGACCCGCTCCACAGGAGGGGATAAAACCCACTTGAAAGACGACGGCATAGAGACCGAGGGAGAGGAGGAGGGAAAAAAAAAAAAGAAAGAGATGGAGCAAACGTCCGGTTTTCTCAGACGCTGAGGAATGCCGTCGGGCCGCTTCTCGAACGCAGAAATGCAGTAGACTCGTTCCCCCATGAGACCCTTTCCCTATTTCTCCTTCTCTCTCTGTTTCTCACTCCTGTGAGTTACCTGTGGTTTTGGGCACCATGTTGTCAGAGCTTCCTGTTCTTCAGTGACTCAGATCTCCACGGCCTCCCATCCACATGCTGTTTCAAAAAGATATATTAGACAAGGAATAACCTGCAGACTGTTAATAGTCTTGTTATTGGTCTCTATTTCACTAGCAATTTCTCTTTTAGAGATTTGTTTAGAGACTTTACTTGTCCCACGCCAATTGAGCTACGGAGATGAATTATAGCTAAAATTGTGCACCTACTTCAGGAGAGGTATGGCGGCATTTTTCTAAGCAATTAGACAGACAAATTTCACCTAGACGATGATTAAATGGTGACATTTTTGTAGATTTACATTGAAATAAGTAGTGAATTCAGAAAACATATCAAACCTAGCCTCGCTGATTACAAACCTTACTGTTTGTAACATAAGGTTAACTTTTAACCTGTCGTACATAAATAAATATGTTTTTTACAGGATGCAATAAGTCTCAGGTGTTCACTGAATGTGTCTACGAAGCTTCAGCTCAAAATACCCCACAGATCATTTATTATATCATTTCGAAAATGCCTGTTTTAAGTTGAAGCAGAAACACGCTGTTTTCATGCATGTCCCTTTAAATGCAAATGAGCTGCTGCTCCCCGCCCCCTTTTCCAGAATAAGACTGTCTTTACCGATTGTAACTCAGATACTCTGCTAAAAAACATCAGTTTGGTTTTGATTATAATGTCTATGGTGCTGAAATCATGCAATTTAAAGCCATGAGTTTAAACTTCTGATATAGGGTTTTCTGAGCCCACCCATCCAAATAACGCACATAGAAAGCGACTGTCACACAAGTTCTCATTCATGTCTTATTGCGCTTACACTGTCAAATACACACAAGTTTATGTTAAAAACACACAGGAGTTACGAAAACAGTCGGTTATGTCTGTGAAGGTAAACAGCTGGGAAAGAAATTGCATGTTTATATTGCATATATTGCATGTGACAGCAGCGTAACATGCAGTATGTATACTCCTGTCTACGATGTTAATATGACCCAAACTATAAAATAACAGCAGAAAATCACTCACTGCACTGGGCTGAATAACTTTTATATATATATATAGGGGTCAGGCATACAGAATGCGTTTGTGCATTTTTTTTTTTTAAACTGAACTTTTAAAGGGCCAGAAAACACAAACTGTGTTTTTGTTTTGAAAAACGGGCAACGGAATGAGGTAAAATAGGTCTGCCGCATTTTTAGATTGCTCATGTCTTTCTTTCTTCAGTCGAAAAGAAATTACGGTTTTTTGAGGTAAAAATTTCAGGATTTTTCTCCATATTGTAGACTTCAATGGGGATCAACGGGTTGAAAGTCCAAACTGCCGTTTTAATGCAGGTTCAAAGGGATCTACACAATCCCAGCTGAGGAATAAGGGTCTTATCTAGCAAAATTATCAGTCATTTTCTAAAACAATAATAATAATAATTTCTATACTTTTAAACTACAAATGCTCGTCTTGCACTAGCTCAACCTCACACGTTACGTAATCGCGTATAAATGACTTTGGCAGAAGTACTGACCCAGTGTTTAGAAAGTGAACGTGCAAAGTAAGTCAAGCGTCCTTCACAAAAAAAAGGTAAAACAACAATGTCGGACGATTATGAAGTTGGAAGAAGAAAAAGAATGAAGTTTTTTGTCCTACCCAACATTTTTAAACAGAAGTAAACCAAACAAAGAACTAACCACGTGTGACTTTTCAAACGTGATTATAATGCGTATCGCAGAGCAAGTGCAAGATGAGCATTTGTGGTTAAAATTCTTTTTTTTTTTTTTTTTAGATAATAAATCATTTTGCTAGAAAAGACCTCAACTGAGATCGCGTAGAGCAGGGGTTTTCAAACCTGTCCTGGAGCCTCCCCTGCCCTGCACATTTTGCTTGTCTCTCTCATCTAATACACCTGATTCAAATCATCAGCTCATTAGTAGAGACTGCAAGACCTGAATTGGGTGTGCCTAATAAGGGAGACATACAAAATGTGCAGGGCAGGGGAGGCTCCAGGACAGGTTTGAAAACCCCTGGCGTAGAGCCATTTGAAGCTGCATTAAAACTGCAATTTGGAATTTGTTGATCCCCTTTGATGTCCACTATAAGGATAAAGTTTTCCTTAAAAACCTTCCTTTTCAACTGAAGCATGAAAGACATGAACATCTTGGATGACATGGGGGTGAATAAATTATCAGGAAATGTTTATTCTGAAAGTGAACTAATCCTTTAATTCCTGGTGACATTAACAAAACTTCGGCTAGATTATGCAGGCTAAGAAGGCCCTTTACCACTAGTGAACTGACGCATGAAACACTGCTTACTCAGAGGTCACTTCCAAAACATTTAGCTTTATTGATTACTGGTGAATATTGTGATACACATGTTAAGAGTTCAACCAACTTTAATTTAAAATTTTAATTTCTTTGTCTCACGTCTCTCACACAAAATTCCAGATTGTGTGGATCTGTGAAATTTTGCTGAAGAAATCGTCATTCCAATAGAGAGTTTGCACTGACGTCACAATTTGGTCAGATTGCATGGTTAATGTACTACTGAATACGTTGTTCTGCTAATTTATGCTGTCTAAACCATGGAATAAAATGTGTGGAAGCTGCTAAATTGTATATTATTGACTTAGTAAGCAGGAAAGGGCACAATATTTCGACAAACTAAAGTTAATAGGTGGTAAAGATACGTACAAGCAGTATTAATTAAGATATTAGCCTAATATTTCACCTACCTGACCGGAAATTATGAGAACAAACATTAATGTTGTCAAGATTCTTACCCTGGAAATCCTAGTTCAGTTTAGCCACCCACAAACGCCTTTTGTTCCTCAAGACAAATTTTTGCACTCTTCTCCTTGATTTGTTATAACTTTTGTCAGTCTATAGTACTCCAAATGTTTTTCCCGGTCTGACCAATTAGTATAGCCCAAAACATGACAATAATTGACCGTTTTAAGCAGCAATAATCAGCACAATATGAGTTTCGTTCGGTTCAGTGGCATTGTTTACCGTTAGTGCCACCAATATGAACCATTAATAACGCATCGTGAAAACACTTGCAAGATCCACGATCAGGTGTTTCCTGAGGGCAAAAGAAACTTCCAAACGCAGATTTCACAAGCTGTTCAGGCGCTGGACAAAAATAGGCTTCATACATCACCATATTGACATTAACAATGGACCTTTTTTGCGAAAAATATATTTGCTAACGTGAACGCACCTTTAGACTGTTAACTGTAAAATGTCACCGCACCTTAAAACCAGTGGCGGTTCTAGACAAATTTGACTAGGGGGGCCAAGGAGGGGCCAGTGTTTATCCAGAGGGGCACATTAAAAAATGACAACAAGTGATATTTAAAGATTATAAACTTTATTTTACTTTAAAATCATACAAACATTTTAGGGATGCTCATATTGACCGTTCACTGTTAATCGACAGTAAGAAGTACTATAAGTTAAACGGTTTAATTATTTTTTACGTTTGCTGCATGGTGAAAGAAAAAATAATGTTTACTCACGGGCGCGTGTCGACACGTGCAGTGCGGCTGTTTAGACATATTTTGATGAGTAAGCACCTGCTTTGCCTTCTCTTAGTTTGTGTAACTGATGTAGTAGCCTATGTGCTGCACGATAGCAATGGCGATGTTGCGTTATCAGAGAGTGAATCCATGAATAAATGAATTCAAATTCTGAATTAATTATAGTCTTAAAAGTGCGCGCTCCCCTTACAATCACTGGAAAGCTGTCACTCATACATTACTGTAGTTCATCGCAATCTCAAAGTTAATAAAAGGTAATGAAATCACATTTACACAGTACAATTAATCTCTTATTTACATCATGTCTACACTTTCTTTGTTTTAATGAGAGAGTTCTCAGAGGTGTAGAGTTTCAGCAGAACTAAACCGGCACTTGATCATGAACTAACAACAGGCTGTCTACAGGTTTGACCAAGTTAAATTTAAGACATTTTAAGACTTTTTAATACCATTTTCAAACAAAATTTAAGACAAAATTGAAAGTCCCGCAAAAGTCTAGCACAAAACTATGAAGATATTTTAAATTATTATTTTATTTAACTGATTATTCTTGGGAATATTCAACAGAAAACACTATTCCAGAAGAAGAAATTATTTTCTATTCCATGACAAAGTCAAGGCTCTCACACACTTTGAAGCCAATGTAACAGTGTAACAAACACGGATTTTGAGTCATGGATCGGATCATTTCTCGGATCAGCAAAAAAAAAAAAAAAAAAAAAGTTTGTTTTTTCCTAATTACTGAATGCTTACTTTAGGTAGGCTACTTCTCATCCACAGCAAAAACTACTATCTGAACTAAAGTTCAGTAACAAAACAAGAACAATTACACAAATGACAAGTGTAAATGAATACAACATAAAGTTAGTAATAAAATCAATAACACTAGTATTCAGGAGGGGAAATTTAATAATTAATTGTAAAATAACTAGTGTTTCTCACTGCAGGTATTTATAGGACGCTGTCTCTTTAAGGCCAAATTCCCAAACCGAATACTGGCACGCATCTCTTTCTCAGCTGTTTCGGTTCACTGAAGACATAAACGACTGTTAAACAGAATACCAAAACGGGTATCAAGACATATGTACGTTTCCGTTCAAATAGCAGTTAAAGAGGAATCAATCTGTGTGAATCGCGCCGCGCGCCTCTCTCTCCTCTCTCTCTCTCTGCGCGTGCTCGCGCCAGTTGTGTGCGGCAACGTAAAAACATGTGCTAATTATAAACTTTTACTCTATGATGGTTAAATTTAACAGCTAATCTGCGATTCAAATGCGTCTAGTTGGGCGGAAACCCGCTAAATCTGGCAACACTGAGGCGTTGTCAAGCAAGCGCGTGTCTAGCAACAGAACAGATTTAGAACCTGCGCAGGAGATTCTCCTCAAAACGATAAACTTTTCCTTTTCAAAGTGTAAAAAAATTAAGACCCTTGGATTTAGATTTAAGACAAATTAAGACATTTAAAGGCCTTATTTTAGGACAACGGAATTTAAGACTTTTTAAGGATCCGCGGCCACCCTGAACAATGAACAGCTGTATATTTTTATTAACTAACGTTAACAAAGATTTTACAAAGCCATTTACAAACTTGATTTAATTATCAGTGTGAAAAACAAAAGTAACACGGTTATGTGCAAGAACAACAAGTCACTCACGAAATGAAATTGTTTTGCTTACTTTCGACTCTTGCAACAGGAGAAATAAATCGTAGCTCCTCTATCCGAGAGTAACGTTAGTTGCTGCAGTGTTTGTGTGCGCCGCTCTAATTTACCCATTTAAGTAGAACGATGCATCGCATTAGTTCCGCTTTTGGCGCTCGTGTGTAAAACCATAATTAATTTATTTTATTTTATTTGGTCAGTACGGGGGGGCCACAGGGGTGGCCAAGGACATGTCTACAGGGGCACGGGCCTCCCTTGGCCTCCGTGTAGAACCGCCACTGCTTAAAACTACATAAATCAGCTAAAGATAAAAATATCAACATAAACCCACTAAATAATAGTTTGTGGGTAGGTCTTAATCATTTGCTCTATAACTTACTATAAGTATAATTCTTTCAAAAACCACTTAAAGACCTTAGTAAAGATGTGTGTGCTGCCTTAGGATCCCTTCAAAATAAACTCAAGAGCGCTGAAATGATACAGCGTCTCCATCTGGTGGTTGTAAGTGTAACTGCAGCAGGGCGATCTCTATTTTTTTTTTCTGTTTTGCAGCAGTACAGGAAGTAGAGCACATTATCTCCCACATCCTGCTTTAAAACTCTCGCTGTTATAACCCTGCTTACTGAATATAGAGAGTAAAACCCCAAACCCATCAAAATGACACAAGCATAAACATTTCAAAATACATTTATTCAATATGCATATCTTTATCGTACAGCAAAACACACATGGCCTCCGAATTAAACATAATGATAGAAAACACATTTATATGTTGTTTTTAAATGGAACCTGTGAACACAAATGTTCAAGTCATAATCACTGAAATGTTTATTTGAACTGTGCGTAGTAGTTCTGACCTCCATTCATCTGTGTTGTAGTGCAAAGTTGAGTACATTTAAAGCACATTTAAATGATCTAGTTCGTGTTAGAGGCAGAGAGGAAGCCCAAGTGTAAAACCACACTATGTTTACAGGAAATACAGTATGTTTGCTGATGCATGACTGCAGTGCAACAGAAAGTCCTTGTGTGAATGAGACGCATTAATATTGAGAATTACAGTAATTGCGATATTAAATCCTCATCCGATTTCTCTCACCTCCATTGGATGGAAAACACTGATGCAAACACACACACTCAATCAGTAATTATGGGGTTTTCTTCTTAATGATCAGAGGGCCGACGTTATCACCAGTTTCCTCGTTGTGTTTGGTGTGTGCGCCGTCACAGTAGGGAAACTGTCCAGGGAACAAACAAATACATACAATTCACAACCACACGATGATAATGATGATGATTTAGACAGTATGATGACGTATCTGTATGCTGATTGTGGTTTTAATGTCTATTCCAACGCTTTGCATTAGTATTTCTACAGGAAGCTCTTCTAGATCACTATGGTGCCTCAGGATGTTGACAAACAGTGACATGAGTGCATAAATGTCAGAAATCACAATTCTGCATGAAGTATACCATTAACCCTGCTAAGCCTGACATATGAAATAATAGTCAGAAAATTTTGACTTTTTGAAATGGAACAATGTTTTGAACCTTTAAAGAAAATCTGCGTACGTATTTTTTTTTGTTCACTATTATATTTTATACATCAGGATTTTATGGATAATATAGTATGACATCGTGAGGATATGGTTGAGGGGAAAAAAACATACCTTAACGTTATTTAAAAGTCTAAATTGCAAAAAAAGTATTTATTATTATTATTATTATTGTTATTTTTGTCTTATATTCCATTCTTGAATGAGGATATAAAAACTTGTTTTCTGACAATTTTATCAAAATTAAAACAAGACAATAAAACTGCCAATGGGGTAAGAAAAATAAACTTGTTAAAAAGGTTACCTCGCAATTCTGACTTTATAAAACAATTTCAAATTTATATCACAATTCTGTGAAAAAGTCAGAATTGCAAGATACAAACTCACAAAAGTCAAAATTGCAAGATACAAACACATAAAGGTCAGAATTGCAAGATACAAACTCGCATTTGCGACTCTTGCGAGACAAGTTTTTATCTCGCAATTCTGACTCAATTTCTTGCAATTCTGATAAAAAAAAAGTCTGAATTGTGAGTTCATATCTGACCATTCTGACTTTATAACACCTAATTTAAAATTTATATCACAATTCTATGAAAAAAAAGTTCGAATTGTGAGATACAAACTCACATTTGAGAGAAGTTAACTAACTTATCTAACTTTTATCTAACTTTTAAAAAAAGTTAGAATTGCAAGATACAAACTCACAATTGCGAGAAAAAGGTTATCTCGCAATTCTGACTTTATAAAACACAATTTCAAGTTTATATCACAATTCTATGAAAAAAAAGTTAAGAATTGCGTGAAAAAAAAGTCAGAATTGTGAGATACAAACTCGCATTTGAGAGAAGTTATCTTGCGATTCTGACTTTATTTTGAAATCGTTGAGTTTATATCATGAAATTCTGAGATAAAAAAGTCAGAATTGTGAGTTTATATCTCGCAATTCCGTAAAAAGTGTCAGAATTGCATGAAAAAAGTCAGAATTACATGAAAAAGTTAGAATTGTGAGATACAAACTCACAAAAGTCAAAATTGCAAGATACAAACAGATAAAGGTCAGAATTGCAAGATACAAACTCACAATTGCGAGAAAAAGGTTATCTCGCAATTCTGACTTTATAAAACACAATTTCAAGTTTATATCACAATTCTATGAAAAAAAAGTTAAGAGTTGCGTGAAAAAAAAGTCAGAATTGTGAGATACAAACTCGCATTTGAGAGAAGTTTTTATCTTGCGATTCTGACTTTATTTTGAAATCGTTGAGTTTATATCATGAAATTCTGAGAAAAAAAGTCAGAATTGAGAGTTTATATCTCGCAATTCCGTAAAAAGTGTCAGAATTGCATGAAAAAAGTCAGAATTACATGAAAAAGTTAGAATTGTGAGATACAAACTCACAATTGCGAGAAAAAGGTTATCTCGCAATTCTGACTTTATAAAACACAATTTCAAGTTTATATCACAATTCTGTGAAAAAGTCAGAATTGCAAGATACAAACTCACATTTGCAAAACAAGTTTATCTAGCAAGTCTGACTCAATTTCTCACAATTGTGAGTTTATATCATGCAATTCTGAGAAAAAAAGTGAATTGTGAGTTCATATCTCACCATTCTGACTTTATAACACCTAATTTCAAGTTTATATCACAATTCTATGAAAAAAAAGTTAGAATTGCATGAAAAAAGTCAGATTTGTAAGATACAAACTCACATTTAAGAGAAAAGTTTTTATCTTGCAATTATGACTTTATTTCGCAATCGTGAGTTTATATCATGACATTTTGAGAAAAAAAGTCAGAATTGTGAGTTCATATCTCACCATTCTGACTTTATAACACGTAATTGCAAGTTTATATCACAATTCCGTGAAAAAAGTCAGAACTGCATGAAAAAAGTCAAAATTGCGAAATACAAACTCGCAATTGCGAGAAAAAGTTCTTGCAATTCTGACTGTATTTCTCACAATTCTTTATTTCTTGCTATTTTTTATATCTCACAATTTTGACTTAATCTTAGAATTTGACTTTATAACTCTCAACTGTAATTTTTTTATATCGCACAATTCTGAGAAAATTTAATGTAAAATTAATTAAATGTATAATTTAATATTTATTTAATATTTCACAGCAAAAAGAAAACGACATCCTGAAAGGGGGTGTTTTATAAAAATAATAAAATGTCTTTTACTTTCTAAATACATAAAACAAAAAATCAGATGACAGAAGACATGTAGAAGATTGTTTATAACAAGTTTTTCAGCAAAGTTTCAATCTTGTTAATAATTTAGAGGCCTTAGAATTCATGCATCAAACTTACTAATTCAATCTTTACATGGTTAAAAATGTCACTAAACAGACCAGCGGGATCATACGGCAGGCATGAAGACTTGCCATACTCTCCTATTAATGTAAACTTAATCACATGATTCATTGAGGAGGTTTCACTCACCTTCTTGGACCTCCAGCAGCGGCAGTAGACGGCCTTGTTGCCGATGTCCTCCATATCGAAGCTGTGCACTACTTTAGGGCTGTCTTTGTTGACTGACATGTTGACCCTGCTCTTGGGGCTGCTCTGTGAACTGAAGTAGCGTGTCAGAAGGTAGGTGCTCAGAGCCGCGGCCACTGCAACGGGAACGATGGTGGTCAGCTGATCTGCAAATGTACACACGAGGAGGCGCTCGTTTTTGAGAGGGCCACTATTCTACAAGCATTACTATTATCCAGAAAAGATTTAGTTTAAACTTTGCGCCTGACAAACTCCTCTTTTTAATAAACATTTTTATTATATTGTAGCTTTTTGGTGGGGGGGGGGGGGGTATGCAGAAGTCATACAGGAAACAGATAGCACTGTTAACCCATGCCATGTTGAAAATGGATTTTGGACATTATAACCTAAAGGTAGGGACCTATGAATTTTTTTTTCTCTACCTAACTGTTTTGGAATTTATCTGGATTCCATTTTAATGGTTGAAATAAATATTTGTAATCAAAATGCATTTCTAACTAATTAAAATCATGAAACGCATACAACTTATCAACATTTTATTTTAATTTTAACAAAAATGACATGTTTAGGGACCTATGGAATCTGTTTTCATTTAGTAATTTATTCAACATTTTAAAATAATATTGCTTTTCATGTATGAAACTGAAAACGTGAAACGCACTTAGGTTCATTCCCAAGTTCAGTGAAGTGTAACCTTGCATTTGACATTTATAAACAGCTATATTACGGACTATACTGTCTGACAATAACATACACTCCCAGTCAAAAGTTTTTGAACAGTAAGATTTTTAATGCTTTTAAAAAAGTCTCTTCTGCTCACCAAGCCTGCATTTATTTGATCCAAAGTACAGCAAAAACAGTACAATTTTGAAATATCTGTACTATTTAAATAACTGTTTTCTATTTGAAAACATTTTTAAATTTTATTTTTTCCTGTGATTTCAAAGCTGAATTTTTAGCATCACTACTCACATGATTCTTCAGAAATCATTCTAATATTCTGATTTGCTGTTCAAAAAAACATGTATCATTATTATTATAAAAAATTGAAAACAGCTGAGTCTTTGATGAATAGAAAGTAAAAAAAAAACAGCATTTTTATCTGAAATAGAAATCTTTTTTAAAGCACTATTTATGTCTTTATCGTCATTTTTTATTAATGTAAAGCATCCTTGCTAAATAAAAGTATAAATTTCTTATATTCATTTCTTATACAAAAATATATATGACTCCAAGCTTTTGAATGGTATATAATGTTACAAAAGCTTTTTATTTCAGATAAATGCTGATCTTTGGATTTTTCTATTTATCGAAGAATCCTGAAAAATGTACTCAACTGTTTTAAATATTATTAATAATAACAATAATAATAATATAATAAATGTTTCTTGAAAAGCAAATCAGCATATTAGAATGATTTCTGAAGGACCGTGTGACAACTGAAGACTGGAGTAATGATGCTGAAAACTACGGAAAGCTTTGATCACAGGAATAAACTACATTTGAAAATATATTCAAAAAGAAAACAGTAATTTTAAATTGTTGTTGCTGTACTTACGCAGGTTTGGTGAGCAGAAGAGATTTAAAAATCTTACTGTTCAAAAACTTTTGACTGGTAGTGCAACTGTTAAAACACTTCATGATATCAATTTGCACAAAACCATACTTCATATTTTTTCACAACAGTTAGTGTTTCACATCATTAATTTACAGGTCTAAATATTGCATTATCTCAACACTTGAAATAAGTGGATCTTTAGCTCAGAAAATAAAATGTGGTTTATGGTCATATTTTAAAGGTGCCCTGGTTCCAATTCATTTTTTTACACCTATGATTTTCTATCTTCATTATCACTTATTTATACATTTCTATTAATGCAGCCTAAGCCAATAGCTCCATATTATTTTCTCGAATTAAGAAAATCTACATTAATTTAAATTTCACTGAAACACACCTGGTAGTTATTGATTGACAGTTACACAACCAAAGCAACACTGCCCTTTGGAACAGAACTACTTTAGACAAAATAACTTGTAAAATATCAGTAAACTCAGGGCCCAAACAATACAAACACAGTCTACAGCCTTTAAACCAATACATTTGCACATTAATATTACATCTTTAGAGCTTTTAGTGCTCTATAAAGCACATGCAGTACAGAATAAAGTTGTTCATTGACATTATAGAGTGTTTTATGTGTCTTGTCTTCAGTGTCATGTGAGCTAAACCCATGAAACTTAATCAGCACTAAAATATAGTCAAGACATGTCTGACACAGGCTGGTAAAATCCAACACGTCTTTATCTAAGACTGTAAATCCCGGTCAGGTGAGAAGGATTCACTCTCTCTTATAGTTAATTATAGTCCTACTGATTTCCGTGATTTCGTTTCGCAATTCTTTGACGTAATCACGTGATCACTGCCATCCCAACATGAAATATTATAAAGCCACTCTAAACTGTAATACAGTTAAGCTAATATTTTAACAGTTTTTTATATGTGACTTTGGACGAATCGTAGACCGTTTAGGTTCAAATGATTCATTTAAAAGATCCGAATCAAAATAATTCTTTCATCGCTGTCTGTTTCCCAAGATAAGAAAGCAATCGGGTTTGTGATTTGCCGTATAATAAATGCTACAGAGCGACATGGCATTTATTACTGAAACACTGTATTCATTTAAATATCCAAAATGAATTGAATATTAATCAATCACACAAAATACCTGCAAACCTATGACATCATAACGCGTGCATAACCTAAAAAATAATGTATACTATAATCTAAAATAAATACAATATTCCGATACATAACATGCTGATGAATATGTGTTGATTCTTTATGCAACTGCTAGACTGCAGTCGATAAAGGTTGCCACCGTCTTTGTATTAAACTAAAACACCACTCTTACCTTTAGTAACCTTAAAACCCGGTATTAACCCCGGTTTAGTCAGAGCTGAAAGCCCTGGCACTTGAGATGCCATGACGGTGGAGTTGTTTGGACTTCAAGTTTAAGGGCACCACAAGGTCTGAGAGACGCCGAATCTGAGTGGCGCCGTCACTGCGGAAACTCTGCGTCATTGCGTCACTAGTTATCTGACCAATGGCTGGAAAGCGTGATTCACTCGCACTGCTAGTTCAGATTACTGTAAACATGAGGCCCAAATCCCTATTTAGGTGCAGTTGGCAGGTTGGTAATGAGGGTTTGTTTATTATACATTTACCAGCACTGATATTTAAATGTTTCGTAATATAATTTTAGATAAATGTCAAACCTTTCAAAGAACGTTTGCTTAAGCCTGAGCCTGACTGAGATTTTGGTAACTAATGTCTCCGAACTATATAACCAGAGTATTAATGGGTAACAACGTGCAGTAAACGGTAGAACTGTTTGCACTACAAGCAGTGTGTTTATAACTAAGATAATACATAAAAATAAGATGGTAAAGCACACCAATTTGCAGTATCAAGCTGAAAAATGAGCTGTTTTGTACAGCTAAAAAGCTGGACGTGGATGACGCCAGACCCATAACATTTACAAATGGCTGCGCCCACTCTTAAAGGGAAAAAAGTTGGCTACAAATAAAGAAATTTTAGTGTTCATACAAATACTGTAAAATAAAATTCCAGGACTTTTCAAGCACTACTTTTTTCATTTTTATGGATTTCAATCAGAGATCTCACTTATCAAACAATGTCTTCTTTCAAATTAATAACACCACTAATTTTCTTAAGAGATTTGTATTTCTTTTTAATAACTGTGCTGCCTTAATAATTTGATGTAATAAAGAAAAAAAGATTCACAAAACCACTCTGAAATCCTGATCTAAAACCATGCTTTGAAGTCCCAAACTGAATCAAATGATTTGCAAACCTGCACTGAAGTCTCAATCTGAATCAAATGATTTGCGCTCCGAAGTTCCAATGTGAAGCAAAAGATTTGCAAACCTGCTTTAACGTTCCCATCTAAATAAAATGATTTGCGATAAGTCATCTGAAGTCCCAATATGAATCAAATGATTCGCAATAGGCAATCCAATTGGAGCACTTTGAAACAGTGAATCCTTTTGCTACACAATGGTTTAACTGATTCTGAGATTTGAAAAACTCATTTTCACCCATCACATGCTTTTTTAATCATTACAAGCAATGTTGAAATTCAAAAATGATTGGCTCTTTTAATTTGATGTTTTCTTGCTAGTGAATCACATGAAATTAATGATCCAAGTCACTAATTTGAATTGATCGGAGCGGTTCCAGCGTAAATGAATCCCTTTTTGTGTCTTCAGCCATGTTTACATGACACTGTCAGTACTAATACTATCTGAGCTCGCTAGTTTTGTTTTATTAGGTTTCGTTATTTTAGTTTTATTAACTGAAATAGCGAAAAAGTATTATTTTTTAAATTGTGTGAATTTTGTATGAAAAGATATTAAAAAATGTATTTCATAGATACTTTGTCTTTCAATAATGCAAACACTTTTCAAGTACCTCTTCAGGAATATTACTATTTACAAGGGTTTTTCAGCCCTTAAAATTTCAAAAGTAAAATTCAAGCACTTTAAGCACCTTGTATGAACCCTATAATTTGTTTTGTAATAGCCCATTTAACACCAACATTTGATACCCACTTGCATTTAGTCTTTCCATAACAATTAATATTTCCAGATGTCACATCTGATAAAGAGCTTCTGAAAATACATTTTTCTATTAGGTGCCATGTGAAAATTTCACCTTGCACATGTAGTCGTTTTGAATGCTCCACACCCAACTGGGGGAAAAAGCTCCTATAAAAGATTTATGAACAGCTTGCTGCTCAAAATGCCCTTGCAACTTTGTTTTACTCTAGTACAGTAATTGTGACAGTGGCTGCCATGAGGAAGCAATCATTGCACATTTAACACATTTGTGTTCTACTAAAAGAACCACCGATTGGATAAGCAGAAGTTGTCAGAGCTTTCAAAAGACTTGAGGATTAAAACCCCAAGAGGACAAAGTTCATCACGTGCAAGTGTTTGCAACAAGACCTGCATCACCTGTTTAACAAACCATGCAGACACAAAGCGTTTCAGACTTTAGTAATCATTTTATTACACAGTTTTAATCAACACACAAAGCTCAACGAGCCTGTCAGGAAATTAAATATACAGAAGTTTGTCTGTGAGGAGTTTGTGTCCTCTCACCCAGGGACCCAATCGAGTCTGGCTGAACCATGTTAGCATCTAATTCAACGAGCAGGAAAAAGAAAGAAAAAAAAAAAAAAAAGCAACCTAAGAGTTACAAGGGTGGGTTGGGGGAGAGAGAGAGAGAGAGAAAGAGGGGAAAAAAAATAAAACAAAAACAATAAGACGCATGTTATAGAGACTGCTTAAATAACTGGTCCGAAACCCTCCATACGGTGAATGTTCGTGAAGTTGGTCATGGCTAAGGAAAGGGGTAGAGACGGTCTTTGCAATGACAAATGGAAAACAAAATATATATATTCATAGTTTTCAAGTCCATTAGAATACTCCGGAGGAGAGGACAGGAGGTCCCATTTTCCTTTAATTAACTGCTATGATTTTAAAAGAATTCCTTATAGATTTTATACAAAAAGATAGCCAGCATACCCCTCCCTTCTCTGCAATAAAGAAATAAAGAGAGAGAAAAAAAAAAAAAAAAACAACTTCCTGATCCAATGTACAGTTGGAAGCCCAGGAAATGGAAATGAAAAAGTAAACTGTAAAAAACATATCCCTCTATGTCCAGACTAATCACAAATTGCAGGGAGAAAAACAAAATGATAATATAGCCCTCCCTTCCCAGTTCTTAAAAACAACAAGGAATGCTTTTAGAGCCATAAACATCTTCTACAGCAAAACTGATACGGACTGATCCTAAGCAGCGGGTACGTCGCGAGAGCAACGGAGAAGGTAAAGCAGGAGCTGTGGAGTGAAGGTTTGATTTTGGGGGAGGAAAAGGGGCTACAGTTGTAGTTTGAGTATGTACACCATGGCTGCCAGAGGGCTAAGAGTGGGGGGGAGGTGCTCTGGTGAGGGGAGGCGTGGCTTAAAGAAAGCACTCCAATGGAAACCAACAAGATCTGTTTTTTTTTTCTTAAGCTTTTTTCTTTTTTTATCTTTTGAACGTTCAAAATCTCCCCTAACCTTTAGATGGAGAGGTGTAATTTTCTCCCATCATGATTCTAACTCCAAAACTACATTGCATACTTTTGTGTCCATTCCCGAGCTATTCTGTTGTACCTGTGAAGGAAGAGAAACAAAAACATTACCATCCCATGTCAGAAAGGCATTTGCATGACACATACACTCTTCTATACACTTGCATGGCTTAGTATAACAAATGATGTCTCTTACTGAAATATGTAGTAGAAGAACCATTTTTTTTTTTTTTAATCTGCACCATTTTATACATACATCTGAACTGTAGGGAGGTGCCATTATTTCAATGAGGTAAAATGGTTTCTCTCATTGAGCTACTGGCACTACTAAATAAAATACTGATATGATGCCACACTGTGCGGCTTTTGAGTTGTCATTTTCGGTTGAAGGGGCAACAAGAGAAGCAATGCAAGTCTTCACTGCTTGCATGTGGACGAATAAAACTTCCTAAAGACCAGCATCTTTGTTCTTTCCACTTTAGCCCTGATGCCTTTGAGGCTTTTGGTAGACCCACAGCTACTGAAAGAGCTTACAAACGACAGAGACAAGAAACGCTAGATGCCATCTATCGGCACCTGTAAGCTCTTTCAGTAGCTGTGGTCATTCAGTATTTTATTTTCAGAGTTGTGTTGCGGTAAAAATGTCAACAGGTATTGCCAGTAGCTCACCGAGGGCAACCATTACACATCATTGAAATAATGGCTCCCCCTTAGTCCAAAATATGTATAAAAACCACTACATATTTTAGTAAGAGACATCATATTAGTTAGATACTACCAGACAAGTCTTAATACCCTGGGTTTTCTATAAAAACAAAGACTCCAAAACCAAATAAAATAATCATTTTGTTTCCATTCAATCAACAGTTCTTAAAAGAACCATTTATTTTCTTAGTGTGAATTTAAACAACATTTTTATACTATATAAAGAACCCTTTGTACAATACAAAGGTTCCATTGAGAACCTGTTGTTGAAAGATGTAGCAGTAAAAGCTATAGAAATTAAACAGCTGAAAGAATGCCGTTTCTGAGCATGTGTACATAATGTACAAATCAAACTGTCCCCTCTGACACTGTCAAGGACAAATCAAACTGTCCCCTCTGACACCGTCAATAGCCCTTTTCATACTTTAAAATAAACATGGAAAAAGTTGGGCATCGCCAGTAATTGACAATCTATTATAAAGGAACTCTTCGGTATTCCATTGAGTTCGTACAAGGTCCGGCCATCAGCCTCAACTGCTTTTTCCACCGACATTTGCCAATAACTCTAATTTAAAACAATAAAGATCTAATAGGAGTCTGCTGGCATTTAATTCCCTTTTCTGTTGAATTTGATTATAATCATTCTCCGGTTCAAATTATTACACACAGCTCAGTCTGGTTTAGATAAAAAAAAAAAAAAAAACACTGTTGCTCAATGAACTTTTGAAGTCTGGTGTTTGGAATTACAGCAAGCTGAAAACATTTTCACTTTTGCTGTGTACTTCAGTCAACTTCAAAGCTCAGCAACAGTAAAAATAAATTATTCACAAAACAGGACTCCAGAGTGTCGGCGTGTAAACAATTTCTCCAGGGAAGAAGAAAGGTGACAAATGTCAAAACAGGAAACTGCATAGACAACAACGCAGTGAATAATGCAAATGACTGCATGACAGCACTTATGAGGAAGAGCATTATAAGAGCATATGAGAACACTCACTTTTCCCTGTCAGTCTTGTAAATGCGGGCGATCTCAGGTACTAAGGGGTCGTCCGGATTGGGGTCACACAGCAGGGAGCAGATGGACAGGAGAACTGAAGGGCAAGATAAAAACATTGAAGTAAAAAAGAAAATACAACTTTAAAAGAACAATAAACTTGTAAACAGCTGTCATTTTGTATAAGGACACTTGATTCTTCTTTAATATATGACTTTCCAAAACATTGAACTCCCCCCCTCACATAATGTTATTTTCTTTACAAAATAGAAAATTATAATTTATATACTTTTTAACCTTAAACACTCATCTTGTCTAGTATATGTCGAAAAACTTGCATCTCATTTTCTCGCCCAACTTCAAAATGGCCCCACATCGCTGCAGAAGTACAGACACCCAGTGTTTACAAAGTGAACATGCAAAGAAGGTCAAACTCCCTTTACAAAAATAAGTAAAACAGCGATGTAGGATGATTTTGAAGTTGGAGGAGAAAATGAGGTTTTTCAACATACCCTAACTGTCATGAACCGGACTACACAGTACATGCAGGGCTAGACAAGACAAGCATTTGAGGTTAAAAAGTATATAAATTGAATTTTTTTTTTTTAATCGTTTCGCTAAATAAGACCCTACTTCCTCGGCTGGGATTGTTTAGAGCCCTTAAAGCTGCATTTAACATGCATTTTGGAAGTTCAAACTTAGGGGCACCACAGAAGTCCATTATATGGAGAGAAATCCTGAAATGTTCTCCTCAAACAAACAATTTCTTTACGACTGAAGAAAGAAAGACAGACATGAACATCTTGGATGACAAGGAGGTAAGAGTACTTTCATTTTTGTTCTGGAAGTGATCTAATCCTTTAAGTTTACATGTTTTGATGTCCACATTCAACAAACTACAGTGGCTGTAGCATTTCTGTTGTAAAGAAATGGCCAAATACTAAAGATTAAGTGGACATTTTAATTAAATGTTGTTTAGTCAATATTAAACAAGGACTCGATCGTGCTGTAAAGTGTAAAAAAATGGTCAAGCTGTTGCCGCCCTCAGCAGTCATTTGCCATAATACGTTATGTACATTAGCTCTATTGTTTATATTACATTATGTATTTCAAGTTATGTAAAAGCATATGATTACTTGTTTTTGATACCTTATTTGAACTAATTATTATTGCCTCATTACTATTACATATGTATTTTAAGTAAGTTTAAAAGCAACTGTTCGCTGTGTGTTTATTAGCACAAAAAAGGTGTATTATAATTATCTGATTAACTCAATTAATCATCAGAATAAATCAACATTACTCAAACCAAAATAATTGTTAGTGACAGCCCTAAACGTGAATAACAACAAATTAATCAGACTTAGCTTAAGCTGCATTCATTTACATTCAGAAACTCAAAATATTCTCTAATATAGTCTCTAGTTTTTATTTTATGTTAAAAATTTTATGTCAATGAGAAACTAACAGCATCTTACACTTTACTCTGGTGTAAAAACTTAACATTTCAATTTGTGTGCAAGTTTGACATATCAAACACCCAATTAAATTATTTTCTATAATATTAAGATTCACAGCATTTTAAACATCTCAATTTAACTTTTAATATTTTGTCTACATGTTAAGCCTTCATGTGAGTAACCCAATAAAGACCTACCCATGCATGCTACACCATGAGAACATACAGACTGAGGCCAAAAAAGTTTCTGGAATTATTTGCTGTTAAACAAATGTTTAAAAACTGAGGTGTACCTTTGGAGATGGTGAGTGCCGGTGACCACTGTGACCTCAGAATATCCAGACAAATGCTGCCATTGCTGTTGATATTTGGGTGATAGATTCTTGTGGTAAATGCAACCTGTGAAAGGAGCAAGACAAAAATAAGCATGCAAATCACAACCTTTACAGGCTTAACCGTAAAATTACAGCCAACTCTAGAACAGTTCCAAATTACTGAAGAATATATTCCAAACAAGACACTGCCTTCCTTCGAACACATTCCTTAAATTCATTAACAAGATTCTCTGCATTCTACAACTGCGTATGATACACAGTCATGATACGATGAATCACATGAATATATTGTAGGAAGACAAAAGTGTTTCTATGTCATGACAAAGAAAGCACAGGTTGGTAAAATGAGGATTCAAAGTGACAAATAATTAAGCAGCACCTGAGAAGCTGTGCCTGACTCAAACAGGTGTTGATATTACTGACCTTTGGCGGTTTGAAGGGGTAATCTGTGGGAAAGTGTATGGTCAAGAAGAACACTCCACCCTGGTAAGGACTGTCATTCTGTAAAGCAAACACTTTAATTAGCATGAATTATATATTTTAAAAAATACATACCACAAATGAAAAACTCAAAATGGTCTACTTTTACTCAATATTTCAAGATAATAATATAATGTTTCAAGTTTAAGTGATTCCTGTAATGTTGCAGGCTACCATAGTAGACAAAAAGATAAATACTTACTGGTCCCATTATTGTGGCCTGCCAATGAAACACTGAAACAAGACAAAAAAAAATGTCAGGGAAAGCCTATATCAATCACACCATGTTCATCACTCTTTTGAAAACTAAGAAGTGCAATTCTTGTTTGCAAGCTTAGAATCAGTCTTGGCAGAGTTAAACGAGCCCACTGAGGAATACAGTATAAAATATGATGAAGCAAATTTGGGTACAATTATGTTGTCATATTTCAGTCAAGTCTCTGAGGCACTAAGTGGGTCAGATGGTTGTATGAGTCACAGTTTAATAAAGTGGTGACTCTTTTGAGGGAAGTTATACATGTTATTGTCGTTTCAAACAATCCGTTGTCTTGTGGTTGCGCTTGGCACTAAATATTGATGAGCGCCATCTATCACAGGGCACACAGAAAAAACGATCAGACAGACCTTCAGTTCCTATAAGTGCTGCATACATAAGACACCTTGAAGAGCTGATTCTAATAAACACAGCAAGAATAATAATAATAAAATCATACCTATGCTTTTGAGACTCCATAAGGTTTAAAAAGGCAGCACAAGTCAGTTTTAAATTGTAACTATGCCACAGTGTACCCGTTTTTCCTCCTCAAACCTAACATACATATTGTAAATGCCTCTACTATACATTAGTCAAACCAAAAATTATTCAGACACTAGATATAATTTGATTTTTTTTACTAGTGGGTGCAAGATACTATAGTTAATGTATGTAAGTGATGACAGCAAAATTAAGTTAACTGTGACATATCCAAAAATTCTTCAGTTCTTCATACCAGTGAAATTTATACAAATTCTGGACCAAAGATTTGATTTGACTTTTTGACCTGACCATGTTTTGTTACAAACCTTTGTATCGAAGTTATTCAACATTATCAAGATGAATTTATTCTGCCACAGTTTAACACTTGGGTTCTTGTCATATTGTATTACCATTTTCTAAACTGTGATAATGTGAGAAATTTTGAAGGTGTCTGAATAAATGTTGGTTTGACTAATTAATTTGTGATTATCAAGATGAATTTGTTCTGACAGTTTAACTGATTTCTTCACATACTTTATTACCATTTTCTAAACTATAGCAAATAAACAGTGATAATGTGAGACATTTTGAAGGTGTCTGAATAAATGTTAGTTTGACTCATTTCATTTTATTTGATTGATAAGGAAAATCTGAAAAAAAAAAAAAAGGAAATGTGAAGTCACCCTAAAAAAAAAAAAAAAAACATTCTGGCAAACAGCTCAATTTTTTGGATGATTTTGGATTTTTTTTAGTGCAATAACATGCATTTTTCCAAACAATTTTATAAAAAATAAAATAAAAAATAACAATAATAACTAAATTTTTTATTTTGGGTGGGTAGGGGGGGGGTTCCCCACCTCATTACACTCACAGTTGTAAATGATCAGCTAATATAAAATTGCTTACAAATTTGTTATGCTATATTATTACATGGGATACAATTTTCATTAACTGGTTTTAACCTTCTAAAACAGGTTTTGTATTTTTTTTGAAACGGACTGATCATAGGCCTCACTGATCAGAGCTTACATACCTCAAATTGAGTGAGAAAAAAAACATAATTTGTGAATAACTTTGACAATATTTACTCAAACTGATGTGCATAAGATCAGATCAACAACAACAAAAAAAACCTGTGCTAATTAAAAGAAAACAAGTTGATAAAAAGATTAAATCCTAGATTTGGTGCCATCACATGATGAGAGATTTCCAAGAAATTTTTAAAAGGATGGACATTTCTGACACTGAAACGTCAAGTTAGGTAAAGGATTTTCTGCACAGCACAAGTGTACTGTACAGATTGAATTTGTTACACAATCAAAGCTAAACATACCTGTAACTCGAATTTGAAGAATAAACTTAGACTAGTTTATTGAATACTTTTGTGGGCAAAGCGAGTTACTTACTGTCATCCCCTACTGGGCCCGCTGAACACTGAGCAGGTGGGTCACGGCCCAAATCATGCAGCTCCTGCAACACACCAGAAACAAAATTGCATTTTAAAGACAGTTCACCTAACATGACTTGAAAACCAGCAGGTAAAACTCTGCATCACCTGTCCAGACTCATTCCTGAAACACCTGCAGTGCACACTGCTAACAATGAAGCACGAAAATGAAACTGAGAAACTGACACCGAAACTTAACACTCCAAATATCTGTGCGTTTGACAAAGTTACAGTAAAATACGCCGAAAGAAACGCAATGGATGGACGATTTCGAGTATAAGGAGGTCAATATCAAATCAGACACATAACAGTCTGTGTAATGGAGTTATTGCTGCTGAAATGACATGAGAGGTGACCACAGCTTATGTAACTCTGATTTTTCCGGGTTAGTCTGTTCTACTGAAACCCAAGAGTATTAAAACGTTAAGAAATGTCAGAAAAAGGCAATAAGGAGTCTTTAAATGTAAATATGTATGCTTTGGACCACGTTCATAACGACAATTTGCTTGCGACACGAGCTAACCTCAAATCCCAAGATGTATGATGTACGAGTTTGGCTATAGAAATTTAACAGATGGACTAAGGACTAAATCTTTGGATGTTATTTAGGACAAAATGATATACAATATAAACAACATTATTGTATTCTGAAAATGATTTAAAACACCAACGCGATGGCAAACTGAGGCCAGATGCATTTACCGGAGCGGTCAGCTAGTTAACAAACCAAACCAACACGAACCAAACAAATGTAGTATAATAATACTGTACACGAATATATTAATGGTAAAAATACAGTTTATTTATTAAATAGTGGTGGATATAAACGATCTTTGTTCAAGGTTTCCAAATGGGCCTTTAGCATTGGTGGCAACGAGGGGTTAGCATGCTAACACGTTATCATGATCTTACATTAATCCTCAAGTGAGCCGTTTCAACTCGACTTCAATTTCAAATGACAATTTATTTATGTTTAACACAAAAAAACGACAGAGGAAATACAAAAGCAGCGACGGAATACCATTTTATATTAGTCCCACACAGTTCGACAGAGGGTCGCTAGCTATCATGCTAACCGTTAGCCCGGGCCGAACCGTCGAACCTGGATGCTTTACTACACTTGTCATCCCAGCAGTGCCACACTTAACATGCATAACTTCTCATTATCATCCTTTAAATCGCCTTTCCGGCGTAAATGAGGAAGGATGGTGCGTTTTCGGTGCGGAATAGGGCAATGGCGCCCGTGACTTCCTTCTCTTACCTTGTGGATTCTTTTCAGAGCCATTGTTGTGCTGTTGCTGCTGTCAAAAACACACAAAACCCGCCTTGTATTCGATTAAAACGGCGTTTCTTCAATTTCGACGCGACCAACCCCTCCGGTGTCTTAATAAGGGACGCCTTGGGGTAATAATTCAGTCGGTGTTCTGTGTGTGACGGAGCCGGTTGGTGTAATTTGAAGGCGAAACTGAAAGGTGGTGCTGGTAGCGGTTCGGTCCTTCCTCCTGCAGCAGCGGCAGCGAGCAGCTACCGCATCACGCACACTGCGCTACTCTAATCAGATCCTTCCGCCAATGGACGCAGTCGCCGGGGACAAATTGCGCGCCGACGCCAGTTACTAGATAGTGCGGTAGTGAATCACGGAACAGATGCAATAGTGGTGCCAAAATGGCGGATCGCACTCAGTGACTTCAACGCGTATTGAGCCCAAATGAAACCCTGTTGCTGAACGCTTCCATTTCGAGCTGACGAACGAGCTTGATGATCGGTTCAGTAATAGAACTTAAAGAACTAGGAGGATGTAAAATGATATGTCGAGATGTTTATTGTAAGTGGTGTTCAGACGACTCATATTCATATCCATATGAGCAAAACAGTGTATACATTTGTTACAAGGATGGCAATAACATGTATATACCCTCGTTCAGAGGAAGTTTCACCAATGCGGAGGGATATTTGACAAATTAATTGTTTATCGCGGCAAAATACGAGATTATCGTTCATAGATGAGGGAATGTGCGTGTAACTGAGGACCACTGCTGTACATAAATAATATATTTTTTAAACTTATTTTAACCATGCCACATTAATCTGTATGCATTTACAGGTATATTTTGACCTCTTTAGTTCTCAAATTATTTTGATCATCAAATCAAACATGCATATTTTTAACTAAATCTACATATATACACTACCAGTCAAGAGTTTTGAACAGTAAGATTTTTAATGTTTTTAAATTAGTCTCAAATAAGTACTATTTAAAATAGCTGTTTTCCTGTGATTTCAAAGCTGAATTTTTAGCATCATTACTCCAGTCAAACAATTGATTTGTTGCTCAAAAAACATTTGTTGTTATTATTATTATGTTGAAAACAGCTGAGTAGAATTTTCTTAGATAAGAAGCTTCTTTGATGAATAGAAAGTTCAGAAGAACAGCATTTATCTGAAATATGAATCTTTTGTAACATTATAAATGTCTTTATCATTACGTTTGATCAATTTAAAGCATCCTTGCTAAATAGAAGTACTCATTTCTATGCCCCCCTCCCTTTTATTTCAGATGAATGCTGATCTTTGGATCTTTCTATTCATCAAAGAATCCTGAAAAAAATGTACTCAACTGTTTTAAATATTAATGATAATAATAATAATGTAAAAAAACATTTTTGAACAGCAAATCAGCATATTAGAAAGATTTCTGACAGATCATGTGACAGTGATGACTGGAGTAATGATGATAAAAATTTAGCTTCAATCGCAGGATTTTAAAATATATTTAAATAGAAAGCAGTTTTTTTAAATAGAAAAAAATATTATACAGTATTACTGTTTTTGCTGTACTTTTGATCAAATAAATCTTACTGTTCAAAAACTTTTGACAAGTAGTATACACACACACACACACACACACACAGACACATATATATATATATATATATATATATATATATATATATATATATATATATATATATATATGGATTTAGTAAAAAAAAATGCATGTTATATATATGATTGGACTTAATCTGATGCTTTCTAATTATTTATTTATTGTCCTGGTTTTGTTCTCATTTGTAACATTTGATTGTACAAACAATTAATAGCAAATATTTTTAGGCTGCATTTGTCTGATCCTTTCATAATCCTGATTACACAAATCCAAAAAGATCACATTATCAGCCTATATACCTAAAATACCTTGTTCCATTGTGATTTCTTTATCCCACTGCACAGGTTTATGCCCTCTACCCCATTCAGACAATCACATTCATTGAAAAAAAAAAAACAGGCCTTTATTCCTAATGGTGAAACAGATTGGAACAGTACTGACACACTGCAAACCATGGGTTCAAAGGAAATTTATAATGGTCCAACACAAAATAATGCTGATTATTAATACATGACAACAAAATAGTGCAAAACAGAGAGCGGTGAAAGCACTAAATGTCAAAAAGGACCAGAGGATGTATTTAAAAACTACTGTATTGTGGTGATATTATTACTTGAAGGACTATCATGAATTATTTACATGCTACTCTATGGTATTTAAAAGAATAACATTGTATTACCTTGGTACAAGTGAAAAGTCAATGGTATTACCGTGGTGATGTGGCCAAATACATTTGTTTCGTAATTATGTTAATGAAGCAGCATTCCAAAACGGTATTTGTACAATAGATAGATAGATAGATAGATAGATAGATAGATAGATAGATAGATAGATAGATAGATAGATAGATAGATAGATAGATAGATAGATAGATATGGTGTGATGCTTGCAGAATTTATAGTACAGTCAGATTTCTACGCCGCCTTCTGACTTTCTACGCCATGAAGCATTAAAAAGACTGACGTCAATAAAGCAGCAACAAGGCCGGGCGCGCACGCTCCCTCTCATCTCGTGCGCAGGGAAACCCCGAATCAGCCTCCGCGTGATGGCAGTATGAGGCAGTCCCTGCAAGCCAGAGCGTGGGAGTTCCTGTCTTCGCCATGTCGGGGTGGTGCTGCAACGCGCTGAGGATACCCTGAACCGAACAGAAGTCTCCCAGCCCCCCTCCTGCCACTCCATCCATCCACCTATCTGTCTACCCATCCGCCCACATACGGCACCAGGCAGAGTCCAGCATCTCCAGCATAACAGTTTCCTCGGATCAACTGCGACACATTTTCCCCCCTGACCGACGGTGGACGGAGGAGAGACGCACCAAGTGATGCGGCTTCTGCAGCCCGCGCATCCCGCAGCACCGAAGACCGCACGCTCAGCCGTTAGGAGTAGGCGCACTTTACCCGTTATCTACAACAACCCATGAGAATGTCCAGCGCAGACATCATGGGTTTAAATCCTACCGACCGCGTAATCAAATGTAAGTGCATTGTGTTGTGTACCTTTTTTAATCACACTCAGCATATTTAAGCACGCAACGTTATATGCGAGTGTGCATGATTCGCGATGATTCTGTTTCTGTGATGATGCGCTGTAAGGAAGATCTTTTTATCAGAGATTTTTTGAAAACCTCATGCATCAGTGGTTGATCAGTAATCAAAGGATGCCTCAGATGGTGTGTTTGCATCCAAAAAACTCTTTCCATTATATGAGATTGGCAACCCATTAAGGTTCACTATGGAATGATATGCTCAGCGATGCTGATGCAGGAGAGGTATGGCAAGCCAGTTTAACATTTATTCCCTAAAACTAAAATTTTTCTATGTTAGCAGATTAGTAACAAGTGCTTGTTTTTTCACACACTACACTGTAAATAAAATATCATTAGAGTAAGTTTTTTTTGTTAATTTCTAGGTAATTGTGAAATTTAGTACCACTTTCTAAATGAAAATAGTTTCTACACATTTTTTCAATGTATCATTTAATTTAGCAACTACACTCTTAAAAATAAAGGCTCCAAAAGGGTGTTTTTTTTGCTTGCAGTGATGCCATAGAATATTTAATTTTCGTTTCTCAAAGAACCTTTCAGTGAACAGTCTCTAAAAGAACCATTTTGAATAACATTTTAAAAATCTAAAGAACCTTTTTTGACTATAAAGAACATTTTCTGCATTTGAAAGGTTCCATGGATTTTCAAGGATCGTTATAGAACCATCGATGCCAATAAAGAACCTGTATTATTTTTTTTAATAGTGTAGTCACTCAAAAGTATCTCAATCAGTCATCTCAAAAATAAAAGTAAAGGTTGTTAACTAGTGAAATAAGAATGTTGCTAACAACTGGGGTAGTGACTTAAAGGATTATAGTATCTAATAAGATATAGAATAAAACTGAAAAAAAAAAAAAACTGCTAAAAATATTTTTTTGAAGATGTAAATAAAATAAATTAGTGGAGGGTATTTTAAAAGAAAATACTATTTTCACCCAGTGTTTCTACTTCAAAACTGGATGTTTAATTCAAAGTGTTATTATCTGCATTTTTTTGTAATTACTTGTGAATTTGCTAGCAATTTCTGACTGAACATTATTTTTACACAATTTTTCCAGTGTAGATATAGTCACTATTGGAATACTAGAACTGGTAATTTGGTACTAGAATCTATATTACATGTATACGTGTAATAATTAAAACTAAACAGCAGTCACATAAGTCTTAGAAACTGTTTTATCAAGATTTTTACATATCATAATTTAGAAGTAATAGGCTATTTTCTGTCCTGTTTTTATACACCCTTATCAGAACAGTCTGTTTGAATAGACGTGGTGGATTATAGAAATAAACACCTACTACTATGATTGGCTAATAGTTGTGTATGTTTGACGACCTACATTCCTCATAGATGAATGCTGCTGTGATGTAGGTAAAAAATGCATAAACAACTCAATACAAAACAAATTGTGCCTTGTCTGTAAACAAATTCGTGGTAAAATGAAGTGAACAAAGGACAGAGGACTGGCGTGGTCTGGATCCTCATTAAAAATAAAATTCATCCACTCTTTCCTAACGTTGGGATCAGAATGAAGGCAACGCAAACACTGCACATTGTCTTGTTGTCTTCAGAGTCATCTTTATTGTTTGGTTTCTGCGTAGACTTCCGCGTTCGCCTCTTTCGTAAACCCTACATGCTCATAACTATATGCGTGAAACTGTGGGTGGGGCTAAACACACAGTGATGTTGATCTTCTTCTGCGTAGGCAGTGTTTAGCCACACTATTACATCATAGAGTGGCACATACCGCAAGCTGTCGTTTTGGCAGATTGGCTTCAATATGTGTTGTTTTTAAGTTCTGAAACTTACAGGATGTTTTTTATAATACAGTAACGTCTTATGTGTCAAAAGATAAAGGGAATTTTGGTTTCTCAATTCATGACCCCTTTAAAGAATAAATGCGAAACGGCTTGCCACATCTGTGGAGCGCATCGACGGCTGCGTGCGCCTGCTGGCGGATGGATGAACTGTTATACAGTGCCAGGTTACCCGAGAGAGACAGATAGAGGGGGGTGGAGAGCAAGAGAGAGAGATTAACATCTCGATCCAATGAAATATTTTTGGCAGTTTGAGGATGACAGCGAAAGGACGACTTAAAGGTAGCGTGGCTTTTGCATTGCATTCCTGCATTGTTTTATGCATCTCCTTGCGCTCGTCCATACGCATCTTTTACTCCAATGTCAATGCGCGCGTCTGTCGGGTAGCTACAAGCGCTCGGATAACGAGGTGATCTCGTGAGTTACCGTATCGATTGTGCGTGTAATGATGTGAAATGTGCAATGCCTCGAGACCTTGCACGAGTGCACTCTTGTCATGCTGGGAAAATGCTGGGAAAATGCGCGGAGATGCTCGCAATGTCAGTTCGTGCACTGACACGCACATCCTTGTATAGACGGCCTATGAGGGTATTTTAGTGTATCATTCCGAAGCAGTTTATCGATTCGTTGGTACAGCGTTACACACTGTAAACAAGGCTGCACACAGGGGATGCACCGCATCCAGAAATCCCAGTGGCATTGAAGCTAAATGTTAGTGCAGAAAAACAAGTTACATTGCAGTACTATATATTTCATGTGGTGATGATGGTGCATAAATACGTTAGGAGACTATGCAAACCCATTATAACTAGCCTATGTACCAATGTATGCACTGTATTTAAAGCCAAATCTTTATATTTCCAGTTTTTCCAATAAATATATAATAAAAAATAACCATTAGAATGCCAAACAGTAAAGATGTGGGCATTACAGCATTGCTGGATGATGGGATATGTGTATGTGGATGTATAGTGTGGGCGGTTAGCAGAGAGAGGGGTTAATTAGACCTCAGCGATGCCTCTGCATACTGAAAAGCTACCCAAAAGCATCTGTTCCCTGTATATATGTGAGCAATTTGTTTGGATTATGGAAGATAATACAAGCAGACAGGGGAAGGCACGTTTTGGACACCATGCTGTGTGAGCAAGTGTGGTTTGGGCAGAGAGAGAGATGTGTGTTGTGTACTGTAAGGGCTATCCCTTCAACCCTGGAGTGTGGCCGTCTGTAATTATTTAGCAACATATGCCATTCTGCATTAAATAATCATAGTGCAGCATATGTGTCACATTTATGTAATATTAACCGTTAGGTATCTCGGGTAATAAGCTTTGGGGAAGGTCTGTGTGAGAGCATGTCCAGATATAACTGGCGTACGAGGAAGGCAAAGCAGCCACTGTGAAGGTGAGAAAGGTATGAGGAGGACACAGCTGAAGTGAGAAACTGCCTGATGGTTTGTGGAAACCTTGAGGAAAAAGTACAGTGGGTTAGCCTTGATATGGTATCAGGTGGTAACACCATGGTGCTTTGATATAAATTGCATGGAATTTACATATACTCCAGTATAGGTCAAACTGTACTGGGTTTCAAGAAACATGCTACCATGCTCAAAAAGGCATGACATAATCATGGAACTGATTTATAGTATACATTTTAGTACCATGGCATATTTCAAAGTACCATGGTATTATCATCTCATAATATCGAAGTACTATGGTTAAGGAGTAGAAATATCTGAGTAGAAATAACTTTTTGGAAACATTTTGAAAATTTGGGAAATTTTGGGGAACTTTTGGAAAGATACCAGAATTTTCCGCCCCTTTGCAACCCTAACTATGGTACAACCACAGTACGTGTTTGTAAGATTTATAAGACACCAAAATTGAGATTTATAAATGACTATTTAAATGGTACTGCAAGAACACCATGGTATTGCCATGGTATATGTATGTGTTCTAGTCTACCATGGTGAGACTAGTGGTAATAGTGTGGTAATGTTTAATATTTGGAGGATGGGATTCTTAACATGATAATTTGGATGTTGCTTGGTACCATGTCCAAAAAAAAAACTCTAAAAGATTTACTATAGTACCATGTCCAGAAAAAAAAAACATAGTAATATCATTACTGTACTGTAGTAAGGATAATATCATGTTTTAGTGAAGAAAATTGTGTGCTTGGGATAATTATTTACATGTTACTCCAATTAACTTCAAAGAATACCGTGGTATTACCATGATACTTGTGTATTTGTTCTAGCCTAAAAACTATGGTAATACTATGGTACCAATGTTCAATGTTGGAAAGATGGAATTCTTAGCATAATTATTTAGCTGTTGCTAATATTCATATTAGTACCATAGTACCATATTCATGATAATAATACCATAATGTTTTTTTAGTGAAGCAGATGGTGTGCTTTGGATAATAATTCACATATTATTCAAAGAAACTTCAAAGAATACCGTGGTATTACCACGATACTTGTATATATCTTAATAGCTATGGTAATACAATGATACCAATGTCCATTGCTAGGAAGATGGAGTGCTTAGCGTAATTATTTAGCTGTTGCTTCTAGAAATCATAGTTTTATCATGGTACCAAGTCCAGAAAAACATAGTATTATCATAGTACCATATTCATTGAAATACCAAAGATCATAGAAAATCATCATTGATGATAATACCATAGTGTTTTTTAGTAAATAAGATGGTGTGCTTTGGATAATAATTCACATGTTACTCCAATAAATGTTAAAGAATACCATGGTATTACCATGATACTTGTATATGTCCTATAAAATATGGTACCTATGGTACCAATGTTCAATGCTGGGATGATGTAGTGCTTAGCATAATTATTTAGCTGTTGCTCCAAGAAATCATAGTTTTACCATGGTACCATGTCCAAAAAACATAGTATTATCATAGTATCATATTCAGGGTAATACAAAAACATTGATGATAATATCATGGTGTTTTTTAGTCAAGACGATGGTGTGCATGGGATAATTATGCACATATTACTCAAAGAAACTTCAAAGAATACCATGGTATACTGTAACAGTGGTAATACTAAGGTACCTATGTCCAATTTTGGGAAGGTGAAATAAGATTCCATAATTATTTAGATGTTGCTCCAAGATATCATACCATAGTACCAAGTTCAGAAAAAAACATGTTACTACTATAGCACTTTTTGCTAATTTTTCTAGGGAGTAACAGAGTAAAAGTGGTGCATGGAAGATGGCACACTTGAGACAAACACAAAGTGAGTAAGCGAGTAGATTGCTTGAGATGAAATTGCTCATTTCCACAAGTTATTATGTGCTGCATTCTACGTGAGACAGAATGCGCCTCACTGCCATCTGTCTCCTCAAGGAATGTAGTAATGCGACAATAATGACTAGATTATTCTAATTGCATTATAGTGTATTTTCTTTATGATTGGTACTAATAGGTGTTCTTGGCCCCTAGGAATGGAGAGGTTTTGAAACAGGAATATATTATTGCACACTTTCATGGCATTATCGAAACGGCTTTAGAGATCGAGATTTTCTCCAGATTTTGCGTCTGTGTTAATTCATGCATGCCTCCTGCCGAGCGCCGACACGCAACATGAACGGGATGTTAAAGCCCGACACTGAAACTAAGAGAGAGTGTTGACATGAGCCGGGCGATAAATGAAACGAGAGCAGGTGAAAGAAAAGAGAGGGGGAATGTGTGAAAAGTGCGGAGGATGAGAAGTGGGAGAGACGGGGAATTAGGCACTTGACAGCAGATAGATGGATGGATGTGCATGCGCTTGCGTCCCAGCAATCTCTTTCTCTCGCACACAGGGGCAAATGATCAGGCAGTGTTCGGAATGGAATTTTAGTGTACTGCATACTGCACAGTAGTATATTGCCAACTATATTTAAAAAAATACAGTGTGAAAATAGTATGTGCACATTACTGAAATTCTAATCAAACCAAGGAAGTTTATAATATCATACTTGGAGAAAAAAAGCTACTTCAGGCAGCTACTTCAGGCATGCAAGACCAATTCTTATATATGAATGGAGAAATCTCTGGCATTTAAGTAGCATATTTTAAATAAGCAATGAAGTGTAGCTTGTCTAATGAATGTTGTTTTCAATGCTAAAATAGCATTAAAAAGGCATTAAAAGCATAAAAATATAATTCATGCAGGCCAAGGAAGTTTATAATACTTGGTTTAAAAGTATTAATCCATTAAAAAGCAGTTATAATCAATGCAAACCAATAGCGTTAAATGGGATGCTTGGCATAATTATTTAAATGTTTTTTGGTCCCATGTCCAAAAGGTTTTACTATTGTATTGTTTCCAGAAAAAACAAGATTGTATGCTTTGTATAATTATTTACACTTTACTCCAAGAAACATCAAAGAATACAATGGTATTACCTTGATACTTGTATACACTACCAGTCAAAAGTTTTTGAACAGTAAAATTTTCATTGTTTTTAAAGAAGTCTCTTCTGCTCACCAAGCCTGCATTTATTTGATCCAAAATACAGCAAAAGCAGTAATATTGTGAAATATTTTTTTTACTATTTAAAATAACTGCTTTGTAATTGAATATATTTTAAAATAATAAGCTAAATTTTCAGCATCATTACTTAAATCTTCAGTGTCACATGATCCTTCAGAAATCATTATAATATGCTGATTATTATTATTCTTATCATCAATATTGAGTACACAAACAGTACATTATTTCATGATTCTTTATGAATAGAAAGATCCACAGATCAGCATTTATCTGAAATAAAAAGCTATTGTAACATTATGCACTATACCATTTAAAGGGTTGGAGTCAGTATAATTATTCTTTATTTTAGAATTATAGAAACTTTTCTTTAAGCAAGGATGCTTTAAAAACTGTTACTGTCTAAAAACATTTGACTGGTAGTGTTTGTCCTAGAAACCATGGTAATACTGTGGTACCAGTGTCTAATGTTGGGAAGATAGCATACTTGGCATAATTATTTAGATGTTTCTCCAAGATATCATAGTTTTGCTATGGTATCATATCTAAAACAACAGAATTATCATACTACCATGGTCAGAAAAAAACTTGTAAATATACTTGTAAATATCCTAGAAACCATGGTAATACTATGGACCAGTGTTCAGTGTTGGGAAGATACAATGGATTTTATCCAAAACATAAACTCTGAACTTAATCTTAGATGAGAAACTAAATATAACCATGAGCTATGAGTTAGACTAGACAAAAACAATGACCTAGCATGGAACAATAAGTGCTTCAATACACGACGATGATTGAATTCGATTGAATGTTTGCACATTTGGTGAGCTACTGGTGCTACCTGTTGCTATTTTTACCGCAACAACTCAGAAAATAAAATACTGATATGATGCCACATTGTATGGCATTTGGTTGTAATTTTCAGTTGAAGGGCAACAAGAGAAGCGATGTAAGTCTTCACTGCTTTCCTAGCAATAAGAAGAGGAGAAAAGAATGGGAAGATGCCTGTGGACGAATACAATTTTTTAAGACCCATGTCTTTGTTCTCTCCACTTTAGCCCTGATGCCTTTGAGGCTTTTAGTAGACCACAGCTGCTGAAAGAGCTTACAAATGGCAGAAACAAGAAACGCTAGATGCCATTCTGGCAGGATGTAAACATGCCATCATGTCCATCATGGTCATTGTATCAGTATTTTATTTTCCAAATTGTGTATTCCAAGTTTTGTTGCGGTAAAAATAGCAACAGGTAGCACCAGTAGCACACAGAGGTCAGCCTTTTGACGTTATCGAAATAATGGTGCCTCCATAGTCCAAAATATGTATGAAGCGATGTGGATTTTAAAAATTAAGTAAATCTTTCATAGGTTTTTTGCTACATATTTCTGCAAGAGACATCATTTACATTATATGAATCCATATACGTCTTAATACTCTGGCTTCCAAGTCTCTGTTAATCAATGACAAAACAGAACTGCTAAACAAGATAACAAGACAGATGAACATGAACTAGTGAGAGAACAGAGCTAATAATGAGAAAAGACAATGAGCCAATGAAAACATGTCAACAAGCTGGAACAGGAGGTCACATGACATGAATCAGGAAACATGACTGAAACCAAAGTAAAAGACATGACTAGATACCTGAACTGAAAACATGAACAAAAACCTTGACATGACATAAACAGCATTGAGAAAGCATATTTTTCATATCGGTCACACCAGTGCGCATGTGCAGTTCTAAATGCATGTGAGTCTTAGGTTTCTATGGGAACCAGAGCTTCTAATGGCAGCTGCGGTGGCCAAATGACTCTTTTATTTAGAAAGCAAACTAGAGCCGTCATATTGCGCATTGCGGTTTCTCCCGTTCATTAACTTTGTCACATGACCTCATTACATGCATGTTTGATCCTCTTGGGATGTTCCTGCTTATGAGTTTGGAAATCATAATTATGATGTGATTGTGTTTGTTTAAATGATTTTGTTGCAAAAATGTAAAAATTTACATATACCTTGCAGAATCTGCAAAATGTTAATTTTGATCATACAAAATGCATGTTATTTTTATTTAGTATTGACCTGAATAAGATATTTTTCATAAAAGACGTTTACATATAGTTCACAAGAGAAAATAATAGTTGAATTTATTAAAATTACCCCGTTCAAAAGTTTACATACACTTGATTCTTAATACTGTGTTGTTACCTGAATGGTCCACAGCGTTTTTTTTTTGTTTTTTGTTTTTTTAATAGTTGTTCATGTGTCTCTTGTCCTGAACAATTAAACTGCCTGATGTTCTTCAGAAAAATCCTTCAGGTCCCACAGATTCTCCCACAGGTTTTTAAGCATTTTTGTGTATTTGAACCCTTTCCAACAATGTCTCTATGATTTTGAGATCCATCTTTTCACACTGAGGATAACTAAGGGACTCATATACAACTATTACAGAAGGTTCAAATGCTCACTGATGCTCCAGAAGGAAACAATGCATTAAGAGCCGGGGGTGAAAAATAAGATAGGTAGGCAAAATAAAAAAAAGGTACACGTCTTTATTCTGTTCAAAAGTTTACACCCCCGGCTCTTAATGCGTCGTGTTTCCTTCTAAAGCATCAGTGAGTGTTTGAACCTTCTATAGTAGTTGTAGTCCCTCAGTTGTCCGCAGTGTGAAAAGATGGATCTCAAATTCATACAGTCATTGTTGAAAACAATTTTCTCTTATGGACTATATGTAAACATCTTTTATGTGAAATATCTTATTCAGGTCAAAAGTAAATAAAAATAACTTGCATTTTGTATAATCCCTCTTATATTTTGGTAAATTAGTTAACATTTTGCAGATTCTGCAAGGTGTGAGTAAACTTTTGACTTCAACTCTAAATGATGCTTTGTCATGCATTCTACCACAAAGAATGGTGGGAAATATTTAGTCAAATAAGCCCGTTGCTTCAAAAAACAAATTTTGGGCAAACTTTAATGTTTTTAGCCACTTATGATACACACAATGTGTACAAATTAAAATAATACAGAAAACATTCACAATTACTTCATAACCAATAACAATTTGTTTCTGCAATTATTTTTAAAGTAACATGCCTCTAGCTGACTTTCTTCCTGGTAATTACAAAAATTGGGGTTTTTCATATGCGCTCATTTTGCAAATAAGATCATTCGTATATGACTTTAATGCGGCATATTACATTAAGTGGATACCAGTTTCATTTTTTTACATTTTTAATTCAATTTTCAATGAAGTCATCTTAACTCCTGGCAGTCTGTTCAAGTAATGAGGCCAGAAAAAGTTATAAAACATTGCAGCTGATAATACTCGCTTGATTTGTCACACTGGAAATGGAAGGTCTGGTTGAGTGCATTGCACTGCATTGTGGGATACAGTGCTCAGTGCACTGCATACTGCAGTACTCTGTTGTATACTGGACATTTTGCCAAATGTCGTAGGTCATCCAGGTAGTTAATTTGCATTGCATGCTTGTATGCAGTGTACATCCTGCATACAGTAGTGTAATATGAATAGTATACTATTCCCAAAGTAGCCGATCCAAAGTCTCATACTTCAGGTCTGGTTTCATGCATGTGAGAATGCTTTTATCAAAAGCTGAAGTGCTGCCCATCTAACCAGATACTGAGCTAATCAACTCTATCGCCCACCTGAATGATGCAATGGAGAGAGAGAGAGAGAGGGAGAGAGAGGCAATCTTGCATCAAATGCGGTGATACAGGACTGCAGGAAAATGATGAAAACTGTTTCCTCCCACACAAATGCACAAACACACACAGACACACACATATGTTACGGGTCATTAGAGACATTAACTTGAGCACACACACACACACACACCATCATACATACAGATGTGTGTAATGGAGAACTCTTACACGCTTGACCACTTTCACACACCGCAATCTGTGTCTCACACACACAAGCATTGTAGGATGGAAAACAAAATGCAGTCATCTGTGCCCTGGGCAGGACCTCCGGCTAAAATCACACTCACCCCCTCGTCTGTCATTCATCGTTACTTTTTACACGTCATGATTTTCTTTAAAGGAATAGCACAGTTCTGAGATTGTGTACTTATTTACAAACCTGCAATGGCTGCACAATTCATTGAAGAACTTTAACTGGAATATTTATTTTTAAAAAAACAGCCCTATGTGCCCTTTGTGCAGCCCTGTTTTGCCATAAATCATTGTATTCTTGTGATTTGATAATATAATCACAAAATTATATACAGTATATATAAAGATTCTTGCAGAATCTGTTAAATGTTAATTATTTTACCAAAATAAGAGGGATTATTCTTAATACTGTGTTGTTACCTGAATGATGTTTGTTTAGTTTTATAGTTGTCCATGTGTCCCTTCATTGTCCTTAACAGTTAAACTGCCTGCTGTTCTGCAGAAAAAAATTTCAGGTCCCCCAGATTCTTTGGTTTTTCAGCATTTTTGTGTATTTGAACCCTTTCCAACAATGACTGTATGATTTTGAGATCCATCTTTTTACACTGAGAACAACTGAGGGACTCATATGCAACTACTACAGAAGGTTCAAACGCTCACTGATGCTCTAGAAGGAAACACGATGCATTAAGAGCCAGGGGGTGAAAACTTTTGGAATTTGAATATCAGGGTAAATTTAACTTAGTTTGTATTCTGGGAAACATGTAAGTATCTTTTGTAGCTTCTGAAGGGCAGTACTAAATGAAAACAATATGATATTTAGGGAAAATAAGAAAAATGTACACATCTTGTACACTTTCTGTTTTCAAAAGTTTTCAATCTCTGGCTCTTAATGCATCAATTTTCGAAAAAAAATTGTGAAAAGATGGATCTCAAAATCATACAGTCATTGTTGGAAAGGGTTCAAATACACAAAAACAGCAGGCAGTTTAAATGTTCAGGACAAACAAGAGACTCATGAACAACTGTCACAAAACAAAAATCATTCAGGTAACAATGCAGTAAGAATCAAGCGTATGTAACCTTTTGAACGCTGTCATTTTTTAAAATTCAACTATTATTTTCTATTGTTTATAGGACTGGGCGATTTTTCTGATTTTATCGAATAATTCGAATTTAATGTTTTGTCATGATTTTATTTTTTTGAAATCGAGGAATCGCGATAATCGCGATTTAATAAAAATATTACAAAACGTTAGACACTTAGAAATACACTAATTAATTATATATATATATATATATATATATATATATATATATATATATATATATATACACTAAAGGGATATGATTAGCTGCGTGCTAGCAAGTTAGCCGGACCCGATCAGCATATTTGTGTTTGCGCTCAGGGGAGCTTCAAAGGTACGTAATCAAAGGTAGAGTAATGTATCACGGACATATCTCACGAATTGTTTCATAAATAAAGTGTAGAGAGAGTGTAAATAAGAGACTGATTAAAGTGTAGAGAGAGTGTAAATAAGAGACTGATTGTACAGTATAGCGAGCGTTCGTTGATTATAATAGAGCTTTGTGATATTGCGAACCAAGATGAGTGACAGCTTATAATAATTTTTAAGGGAGTTTGTAAATGAGATTTAATACAACAGTTAAATAATCAAGAAGTTGTTATTAAGTGACTTACATTGTCTGACAATAACACTATTGCCTGATTTTGCTATATTTCATCATCAAAAGTAGTCTGAAACAAGTCACAGCTGAGCCGCTGCGCATCTCCACTAAAACACAGCGGTGTTTTGTTTATGAATGAACGTGTGTTTTTACACGAATCTAGTGAAATGATTCATAAACACAGCAATTTGCTTTATTCTGAATGAACCAGCGGTTCGAACTAATCAAATGAATGATATGATTCAGTAATTAAATCAGTGTCTTGCCGACACCTGCTGGCAGATCGTTTCAGTTGCTTAAATCATTTAATATTTCTGTATTCAAAATTGTATATTTTTATATACAATGTAACTGCAAGAGAAAAGCATGAAAATATATATATTTCATATTTATTTGTCTTACAAACATTTACTGTGTGCGGTATGATAAGAATGGGGCCTGGTGGAAAGCGATCACTGATGCAGTTGCTATGTATATTGCAAAATATATGGTGCCCATATATATTGTGGAAAAGCTGGGGTTTCTTTACATGCTGAAAGTAGTAGGGGGTAAAAAAATAAATAAATAAATCGTAAATCAGACTTTTTGTGAAAAAATCTGGGATTTTATTTTTTGGCCATATCGCCCAGCCCTAATTGTGGACTATATGAAACATCTTTTATGTGAAATATCTTATTCAGGTAAGTAGTAAATAAAAAATAATTAGCATTTTGTATGATCCCTCTTATTTTAGTAAAATAGTAAAAATTTTGAAGATTCTGCAATGTGTATGTAAACTTTTGACCTCAACTGTTTATTAATCACAGTTTTATCTGAAAATTTATAATTTTTTTTCTGTAAAGCAGCAACAGAATATCTCCTTTTGTGTTTGAAGAACAAAACATAACAACATAAAGGTTTGTCTCAACATGAGGGTGAGTAAATAATGCCAGACTGTTAATTTTTGCCAGAACTACTTCTTTAAACTGACACTAGACCTGGATGAGAATGCAGCAGGGTGACTGCCAGGAAACTGTAGGATATTCAAAATCATTAGTGCACAACACAGGATGTGGACTAGGGGTAAAAATAACATGCCGCCACATACAGATACCCATAGATCTGGTTCAAAACAGACTAAAGGTGAAACTAAGAGGAAGAGTGGAAGAGAAAAAGAGAAAGAAAGAGAGAGACTAAATTTAGCCTCTTTAACATAAATACTTTGGGTGTGAGTTTGGAGCGCAGAGGACACAGTGGATAGCGCAGAGCTGAGACCTAATGAGGCCACACGAAAGCAGGAACGCTTCCGTGATCCAGAAATCAACTAGAACGGATCTCTCTACTATTTATCCTGTATTTACTGCTGCCTGAGTGGATGACCTCATCATTTCTGACCTGTCAGTCAACCCAGCTCACTCCGCTGATTGGTTCATCGCTCTGTTTGTCCCGCCTCCCTCTTATGTGCACGTGCACAATCAGATGGCTCCTTTATTGAAGCGTGTATTAATTGTGCAACATCAAAAAGTGCTTGATGCTGTTACCTTCTCCCGATCTGGGTCAGACGCGAGTCTCCCTCTTATCCATCTCTTTAGTCAATTTTCCCCGTTCCCATTCCTTCAGTCCCTTTCTTTCTTTTTGTCTCATCTCTTTTGCAAGATTGTCAGAGGACGTGGCGGCTGTATTTTTGAAGCTCGCCTGTAGTAACAATACAACGCTTCTGTCTGACACTCAGCAAAATGTGTCTTCCATCGTTTTTAGGTCTCAGGGGCTGAAACAGAGCCGTCCCGTGCTTGTGTGATCACAGGATGATGTATTTCAGATTGTCAGCAGTTTAATCACAGGATGCTGCAGCTTGCGCACTGGAAGTGCTTCTGGAACGGCACCATGGGTGTCTGATGGTCTTCGCTTGCTACAGTTATAGCCGATTCAGATTGCACAAGTTTGTTGTTCGACATCACAAATCTCTGAAAATCTTTGTCCTACTTCCTCTCCACCAAAGCCAGAAGTGAGCTTCCCACTGACAACATCCGCTGCAGCAGTGTTGTATTGTACAGTGAGTTCGCTAATAATCCAGTACGGCTCCAGTACGACCTTGTTAGGAAGTGAAAAACTCTTCTTCTGCAGAAGTTACTGTGCTTGAATCATACCTCATGTACCTGTAAATGACTAGTCCATAGTCTGGCATGCATAGGCTGAATTTATCATTTAGATTTGAAAGTGTTCTCATATTTTAAAAAGCTAGTACACCCAGAAATGAACATCCGTCATCATTTACTCACCCTCATGTCATAAACTTCTTTGCATTTTGTGAGTTAGCTAGAGATTCTGGTTTATATAGTTTTAAATATTAATATTTTCTTACACAAACACATTGATTCACTTTAGAAGGCCTTTATTAACCCATTGGAGCAGTGTGGAGCACTTTTTATAGTGGAGGGATGCACTTTATTGGACTTCAAAATCTCAACACCCATTCACTGCCATTATAAAGCTTGGACGAGCCAGGATATTTTGTAACTAGTGTTGGGCGATATGCTCAATTTTCATATCGTCCTATCGTCAGCCTGTGAGATCGCCGATACACGATACTATCGTGCTAATTTATTTAATAATATGTAAATGTGTCAATATGTAATACATTCCTTATTTGTTTTGTAAGGGTAGTGCATGTGACTTGTGACACAGTTGTGCGTGTACAGAGCACTGAGAGGTTCAAGTTTACTTTCGGTTTCATTCTCAGCTATCTTCAGTGAGCGGTAAATGTGCATGCCTGAATGTAAATGAATGTATCTTTCTTTACCCGTCATATTGCGATAATGCTACCGCTATATGTCTGATCTTTGTCATCAGTTGTTGTAGTTCAGTTCATATAGAATGTGGAGAAGCGATGTGCGTGTAATAAAGATTTAATGCGAAAGAAAGGCACGAGAGCCGACTGTTTCTGTCTGTGGTAAGTTTTAATTTTAAATATTTGTAATAGCCCAATTTCAATAAGAAAAGGAAGCTATAGCCTACCTATGCTGTGTTTAAATGTCTTGCAACTTGCTTGAGCAACTTAATATACAAATGTAGAAGTCAAATGCATTGAATAATATGTTGTTTATATTTATTGAGTTTAAACGTGAATATGTCTAGTATTATTGTATTAGTGTACTATGATAAAAGAGGATCACAATGCTGAAAAAGCACGTTTGGATTTGAAATCAAAATAACGGATAAATATTGTGTTTGTGGTAAACAGCCGCGAATCAGGAACGGACTGCAAACGCGTCCTGTGTGAAAGCAAAACGAGTCCGTGCTGCTTCTGCACCGCATACGTAACGCACACGGACTGCAAATGCACTGCAGACGGAGTATGTGTGAAACAGGCGATACAGATGTTACTGAGGTGAATGTTTATGTTTACTATATACAGGCGGATTCTGATCTATCGTATTAATTTCAGCCTAAACCACATTACCTCTGTTATCCTAATGACTGTCTACACTTAAGTCTACACTTAATCCATGTACACTGTATGATGAATAAATCTCTTACCCATTTTCACTGTACACATCTGCGGCGCTTGTGTTTATACCGTGGCAAGTTTCTGAGGCATCGTAGAACCAACTCTCCACGCTGCATCGCTAACGTTAGGCGCCTTTTTGACGGATAATAATAATAATCGCCTTACTATCGTCAAAGGCATCAGCAACAGGCGATATCTCTGACTATCATCGATACACGATACTATCGTCTATCGGCACAATCCTATTTGTAACATAACTCTGATTATATTCATCTGAAAAAAGAAAGCATATACTCTTAGAAAGGCTTGAGGGTGAGTAAATCATAGAGTAATTTTTATTTTTTGGGTGAACTATCCCTTTAAACTCAACCCCCTCAAAAATCTGAACACATAACCCCAATAGCGTGCATGAGTGTTTTATAAAACAGCGTTTTACACAGCTGTGTAATGGTATATGAGGTCTGACGTAGTGCTAATGCAGGTGTGTGCAATATAATCACCGCAAAGCACTGTATTTTGTGCCATCTCAACAGATATTGCTCATACCTCTACTGGAAAATCATCAGCAGGAGACTGGATGAAAAATTTGTGAAATGGTGGATGGTAAGGCTGCAGCCAGAAAGAGTTTGTAGGCGTTTTTAAGGCCAGAAGATAAGGGAAAGACCTCTGCAGGAATAATAACATGTGTAGAGATGTTAATAAGCGTCTTGGTCTCAGTTGGTTGTGGTTGCTCTCTCAGGCCTTCGGCTCAAATGAAAAGGTATGTTTTTTCTATCCAGCGCTCCTCTATTATTGCCACAAGGGGGGCTGTAGCATATATATGTGACCCTGGACCACAAAACCAGTCTTAAGTCGCTGGGGTATATTTGTAGCAATAGCCAAAAATATATTGTATGGGTCAAAATTATTTATTTTTCTTTTATGTCAAAAATCATTAGGAAAGATCATGTTCCATGAAGATTTTTTGTAAAATTCCTACTGTAAACCTATCAAAATGTAATTTTTGATTAGTAATACGCATTGCTAAGAACTTAATTTGGACAACGTTAAAGGTGATTTTATCAGTATTTTGATTTTTTGCACCCTTAGATTTCAGATTTTCAAATAGATGTATCTCGGACAAATATTGTCCTATCCTAACAAACCATACATCAATAGAAAGCTTATTTATTGAGCTTTCATATGATCTATATATCTCAGTTTTGTAAACCTTATGACTGGCTTTGTGGTCCAGGGTCACATATTAGTGTAAACTGTCTTCAACATTCATGTTTCTCATGTTTACTTGATTTTTATGTTGGATTTAATTAGGTTTTTTTTGTTTCAAGCTGCCTTGTGTAGGCTATGGTTTTCTATGCTAAGATTCACAAAGCCCTGAGAGTTCAAAAAGAAACTGCAGGGGGTTTGGGATTTGAGGAAAACTAATTATTAAATATTAAAAATCTAAACCAATCAAACTTAAAACAAAAGATCACTTTTTTTAAAATGTTCCTGCATGCCTTGTGACCATTAACTAACGTCAGAGAACCGTGAACTTGTGAATATGTTACATTATTGAAATATTAACTTAAAATCTGTGTTTTCAAAAAAGTGATTTATTTTGACATATTACAGTCCAAAATTTCGAACACAATGGCAATCTATAGAAGCCCAGAATTGTGATATAAACTCACAGTTCTGAGAAATTAAGTCAGAATTGCGAGATATAAACTTGCAAATATGACTTTTTTCTTAAAATTGCATGATATAAACTCGCAAATGTGAGATATAAACTGACATTTCGGTAACACTTTACAATAAGGTTCCTTAGTTAACATTAGTTAACATGAACTAATAATGAACTGCACTTATACAGCATTTATTAATCTTTGTTAATGTTAATTTCAACATTTACTAATACATTATTAAAATCTTGTTAACATTAGTTAATGCAGTGTGAACTAACATGAACAAACAATGAACAACTGTATTTTCGTTAACTAACGTTAATGAAGATTAGTAAATACGGTAACAAATATATTGCTCATGGTTAGTTCATGTTAGTTAGTACATTAACTAATGTTTAACTAATGAACCTTATTGTAAAGTGTTACCGACATTTTTCTCAGAATTGCGAGTTTAGATCTTTTGCAATTGTGAGTTATTAATTTAGAATTGTGAGATATAAACTTGCAATTCTGAGAACATATCAGTCTTTATAAAGTCTGAATGACAAAGCTCAACTTGACTTTATAACTCGCAACTGTGAACTGTGAGTTTATATTATATCGTAATTCTGACTTTATTTCTTGCAATTGTGATTTTTTATTACACAATTCTGAGAAAAAAGTCTTTATATCTCGCAATTCTGACTATAACTCGCAACAGTGAGTTTATATCACTCAATTCTGGCTTTATAACTCACGACTGTGAATTTATATTCATGCTAAGGTTATTATATTATGCTTATAAGGTTATTATATTATGCATGATATAAACTCGCAACTGTGAGATATAAACGGACATTTTTCTCAGAATTGTAGAGTATATCTCGCAATTGTGACTTTTTTCTTAGAATTGCGAGTTTATATCTTTCGCAATTGCAATTCTGAGAGCATATTAGTCTTTTTTCTATATAATTTGCAATTGCGAGTTTATATGTCACAATTCTGAAAAAAGTCAAATTGCGAGAAAAAAGTTAGAATTGTGAGTTTGTATCACACAATTATGAGAAAAAAAGTCAGAATATCTAGTTTATATCTTGCCATTCTGACTGTATAACTTGCAACTGTGAACTGTTCTGACTTTATTTCTTGCAATTGTGAGTTTATATCACACAATTCTGACTTTATAACTCGTGACTGTGGATTTGTATTTCACAATTCTGAGAAAGAAGTCAGAATTGTGAGATAAGTCACAATAACCTTTTTTTTTATTCAGTGGCAGAAATGGGCTTCCATAGCAATCAAACAAAAAACTATCCAAACATGAACAAATCAACAGGGTGCAAAAACAACAGAAGTAACTCAGTTAAAAATAAATCAACTTTTTGTTTTCTAGGTTAAAATCCTTGTTGCAGGGATTACTTAAGTAAATCATTTAGTTCAAATGGGTCTGGCTGACAAAAATGCATGCCGTTTTTTATCATGAGTCATGGTTTTCACAGGATTCGTACCCAATGATTCCGCATCCTAAGTCCAATTCGTGCCAGCTGAGTTACTGAGCAAGGTCCAAATTGCAGCTTCAATCCCAGCCGAGTAAAAAGAGTCTTATTGTGCATTGTGTGCTGACACATTGACAGCTTAGTATAGCTAGAAGCGTCTAGATTTATGTACTTTATAGAGTATGTTTTGACCTAAAATACAAAAAGTTAAAATGTTTAGCTAACATGAATCTTTATGATAAAACACTAGCCTTTAAGTCAGTTTGTTTTGAGATGGCGTGCTCATGGCGTTTATCCACGTGGATAGGTGAAACCCTGTGCTAGTGTACCAACGGTTTCTTCCTCACAGCAGTGGTTCACACTCGAAAGGCAAACCTTGGTGAGTGTCTTCCTGTAAGTGGAGGTCAGGACGGGGTGAGGACAGGAGTGAATGGTCAGGGAGGAGAAGGAAGGAAGGAGTGAGAAAGAGAGAGAGAAAGAGTGAGAGAGGCTCTAGCACAGCTGTGACCTGAATGAGTCCCTCCCCTCGTACCTCTGGGGTCCGGGAACAAGCGCGAGCCTGTCAGCGGCCTACTTTCCCAAAGTATGATTCTAGGCCATTATCTGTGTTACCACTGGTGGGGCTCCAGCGGGCTCAACGGATCCGCAGAACAATCCTTTTCATCGCCTGTGAACGTGTGAGGGAGGGCCAGCCGTTTGTAAGTGTTACTCCGAGAGGAACATATCTTACAGGAGGGAGTCAAGGTGAGGTCGACTACTGGGAGCAGGAGGACAGAGCAAGAGAGAAAAAAATAGCAGGGAGATAAAAGGAGAGAGATTATCAACCACTTTGTGATTGGACTGGTGTTCATTACATCATTTTTTCATTATTACACTCTTAAAAATAAAGGTTCCTTACTGGCATTGATGGCCCCAACATTTACATCCTTTCCATTGCACAAAAGGTTCTTTATAGTGGGAAAAAGGATTAGTTCACTTCCAGAATAAAAATTTCCTGACCCCAATGTCATTTAAGATGTTCATGTCTGTCTTTCTTCATTTGAAAAGAAAGTACGATTTTTGAGGAAAGCATTCCAGGATTTTTCTCCATATAGTGGACTTGAATGAAAGCCAATGGGTTGAACGTACAAATTGCAGTTTCATTGCAGCTTCAAATGGCTCTACACAATCCCAGCCAAGGAATAAGGGTCTTACCTAGTGAAACAAACTGTCATTTGTCACTGTATTTAGACACTTTGTGAGTCTATAAAATACTTTTCTCTTTGGAATACAATAGATGATATTTCGCAAATAAATTGGATCCATACAGCAATAGACCCCCATCAGCAAAAAATGTATTTATAGTTTTGAAAGCATAATTGAAATTACATGAGAATGATTCAATTATGGCAGAAGTTTCATTTTTGAGATTGAACTGTGCCTTTAAGGTTAATGTTCTTCCTTGATGGTGAGTTTTTACACAATCCCTAAGCTTTCTGACTAATCAGATCATTCGTTCTTAGGCTCCATGCAAGCTACTGTCATCTCTGTCAATATACTGTCACATTCCTCAGAGTCAACGACTGATGTGTTATTTCAGCACAATTTTAGCTGAAATAACAAGTTTAGTAACAAGTTTAACTGCCATACAGTGGCCTTTTATGTCTCTTTGCTCACCAAGGCTGTGTAATTGAAAATATAATAAAAACTGTACTATTGTGAAATATTACAATTGAAAATAACTGTTTCGTGTCATAATATTGTTAGTACATTGTAAAATGTAATTTACTTCTGTGATGCAAAGATGTTTGAAAAATTTGAGCAGCCATTACTCCAGTCTTTAGTGTCACATGGTCCTTCAAACAGTAAAACAGTAAAACATTTATAATGCTTAAAAGATTTCTGTCACTTTTGATCAGTTTAATGCATCCTCACTGAATAAGAATATGAATTTCCTTTAAAAAATCTTACTGAAGTCAAACTTGTTCCACTAATGTTTGACAGCTGCAATGCTACTCCTAATACTTTTTGTATCTTAATTTAGAACAGTATATTTTCTGTTATTATTAAAACAGTACTATATACAATATGAAAATATGGAACAGGATGTAGGAACAACAGCAGTAACTCAATTTTAAAAATACATGAATAAATACATTTTGGTTTCCAGCTGAAAGTGTTGCTGTTTCTGACAGGATGAAAAATGGTACTACAGCAAACGCAATCAAAAAGTTACATCTTTCCTATAAAACTGGAAGTACCAGGCATTGTTCATAAACTGCAAACTGTATGTCTGTCGTTGGACAGATTCATATTCCATTTGTGACCCTGGACCACAAAACCAGTCTTAAGTAGCACTGGTATATTTGTAGCAATAGCCAACAATACATTGTATGGGTCAAAATTTATAAAAAAAATTAATGCCAAAAATCATTAGGATATTAAGTCAAGATTATGTTCCATGAAGATATTTTGTAAATTTTCTACCATAAATATATCAAAACTTAATTTTTCCTATCCTTACAAACAAAAATTGACCCTTAAAACTGGTTTTGTGGTCTAGGGTCACATTTCCTCTCACAAAATTGCAAGTTATTAAATGAGCTTTTAATTAAGCTTTAGACAATAATAACTCAAATTAAACCACATGGTGCTTTCTTTCTCTATTTGAAAGCTTTTCACAGGCACTGGTGATTGTATGTTTTCATTGTATAGAAAAGAGCAGCATAAACACTCAACAAAATGTCTCCTTTTCTGTTTAGTGGAAGAAAGCAAGTACTGTCAAATACAGGTTTGGAGTGACATGAAAGTGAGCAAATCATAACAATTTGGGTGTGCCAAGATACCAAACTCTCCAAAACTCCAAAAAATCAGTCAGAAGTGAGATGTGAGCAGTCAGAAATGTTTTTTTGTTTGTTTGTGAATGCATTTGAGGCTTTTGTGAGTGTATTTGTGTGTGTGCATTTGAGTGAGAGAGAGGGATCAGAGTGTTTGTGTTTATGTGTGTGTGTGTGTGTGTGTGTGTGTGTGTGTGTGTGTGTGTGTTTGGTCTGGTGCTTGTTTTTTTTCAGTCTCTAGTAGATGCAGAAGGAGTCTCAGCATCTGTCTCAGCAGCTGGAGGGTGTCACACACACATACAGACATGCTCTCACACATGGGTCAGTTATCCTGACCTCGCACTGCCGCTGCTTGTCCTGCCTTGACCTGTTTTATCACACGCACACACATGTGGCAAGCATACAGGCTGTGGAAGGGCTAGAAGGAAGTATGACAGAGAAAATAAAATAAAGGCGCAGCAAGTATTCAAGAAATGCTGATATGAACTTTCAATGCGAGAGGTCAAAGGTCAACAACAGTGTTGACACAGAGCAGATGGCAGCTCTGTATTGGCACTGCTGATCACAATATGCAAAAAAGTGTATGTGAGTAGTTGACATGAAATACATGCCATGTTTTAGGCAGTGCTTATTTTTAGGAGTTTACGTGCGTAGCACTGAAATCATATTGTAATTGTTAGAGTGGCCAAGGATCAGCAATCTCCACCTAAAACTGATTGGGCAGACCAAACCATAAGTCGTAGAGGCTTGAAACTTGGAGGAATGGTAGTACTCACACCGTCTACAACGTCACCAAGGCTCGCCCCAATCAGCCTGACGGGGGCACTACAGTGATCAAAAGGATGAAATTGTCTTATGTCTTTGGTATCCTTGGCTTATGCCCGATAAAACACATGCCTCGGTCCGATTGGAGCCAAACCAGTGCAGAAAGATTATCTTAAGAGTGAATATCAATAATTATCAAAAAAAAGTTGAACCTTCGACTCTCTGTCGCAAAGGGACACCAAAACCCTCAAAATAGGCAGGGCTGCCTTTACTAAAATGGCTATAACTTTTGAACAGAATGAGATATCATTGTCAAACTTACAATGCATGTGTAAGAGCTAAATCTGAGGTCACAGAGTTTGGCCACTTGGTTAACAGAGGCTGATTGAAACAAAACTTGGGCCTGTTTGACTGCCCTTAAGGTCTGTGAGAAATGTAAAAGAAATCGGCCAATGGAGGGGCCGTTGGGTGGTGGTATATAGCGCATTTGTCAGTTATTGTAATTATTGTCATATCATACGATAGACCTCCTCATTCCGAACAACTTTGCCTCTAGAAGCACTGCTGTCAATCAAAGCATTAATTAAACAATTGAGAAAATGTAAGTCCTATAGGTTTTTCGCTATATCTGGAAAAAAAACACTGCAGTACAATTCTCTGGACTCTTCAGGTCAATAATTCTCAAAAAAATGTTGAAATATACCCGTTGGGAAGCTATAACGGGGTTGTTTAGAAAAGGGGCCTGCCCAAATGTACCCAAAAAGCCTATAAAGACTACATGAAAACTCAAAACTTCACCAAACTGGTGAGCAATAGCGACAGGTGATTCGAAACAAGCATGCAAAGTTTTAGGGAGCTCAGACCACAGCTGGTGCTATAACAGTCAAAAACGTTAAATAACATCATATTTCCTAGGGGTAAATTACCTGGATTTGCCAATAATGATTTTTTTTTTTTTATCATTGATTTAGACCGCTACAGGCTTGGTAAATAATATGTAATGTCTTTTTTCATGCCTTAAAGCACTTGAACCCTGGTAATTGCTGTATAAACAGCTATATTTATAATTATTTTTAACGTTTTTCAAAAAAAATTAAGAATTAGAGGCACTACATACATAGAATATTATGCTTTTTTAAAAAAAAAAAATCACTGCAGAGCTATTTAAAATAAACTAATAAAACCAAAAAATAATTAAAAAGTAATATTAAAAGTAAAATATATAACTTTAAAATATTTTTTTCCCAAATCTCAAAAAGAATATGCAATTTGTATTCTACAGATTATAATGTTGTGATGCCTAATTTCACAAAATGTAGCATTTAATGTAGTTGACTTTACATTTTTTTAATTTTAGACAAAATAATATAGAATGTTTTATTACCTATTTATGATTTATTGACTATAAATTATTGACTATAAATTATTAAATAATTATTCGCTTTTTTTAATCAATCGATATACTATATGGAATATTTACTATATGGAATAATTTACTTCAGGACCATTTGAAATGAATATATATATATATATATATATATATATATATATATATATATATATATATATATATATATATATTATTAAGGATTAGCAAATCTCAGAATTAAAATAATTTTTATACTGTACATGATAATGTTTTGATGCCAAAACAGCACTAAATTCAGCTTTTAAAATAGTTGTCATAACATTTTTGTATCAGACAAATAAAGTATATCACAAATGTTAATGATTCATATTCATATATACATATTCACAGGTTCATAGACACATTATATGTGAGCTACACTCGTGTGTTTATTGTTTAGGCTTGTGCTGCTTCTCTGCAACAGTCAGGTTTATATTTAGCTCGCATTGTTTTGTGCGGGTTCGTTCCACTCTCCGATCAATGATTCATGGAGTTTCATTTCATTGTTGTGGTTCATAATCCAACATGTTTATTTACATTGAAATGCCTGTGAAAAGATGCACCACATGTGTGTTTATTGACATGAGAGGGCGTGTGAGGCCCGTCACTGTACGACTGTGTCCATGACAACAGTAATTATGCTCATGTTCAGAAAGAGGACAACGTACAGTATGTGCTCATTCAGAACGTATGCAAATATCTGTACTGTAAAGGTGTGTGTTTGTGGTGCTCAAAGTGCAAGTTTAAGTACCCAGAGGAAAATATTGCTGCTTAGTTTGCTTGTTCTCAGTTATACATTTTAAAATGTTTTTCATTTAATTTACCTTTAATTTCTTAATGAAGTAAGATCACAGAGCTAAAATTAGTGAGGACACTAGCTCAGTTGATTTGTTTCTGAAAGAAGGTGATTAGAAATATGTGAATTTCTTTTGACTGCAGACTTTAGTGTCTTGGCAAATCTGAGCACAGTTTGAGACATTGTTGAGAATTAATTAAAACTTTAAAGGAAGAGAAGCAGGAGCCATAAGTCTTCATTTGCTCTCTATGTTTTCACTCGGAGAAACAATTGAGATGTTAAAAAGATTTTATTTTTTTTTTTTTTCAAAAAAGAGTATTTTTGAGTCTTAAATATTTTGCAAATGCATGCACAAAATAATAGCATGCACATGTCTGGCTTTGCACGAGTCGTGCATATTTCTTTTCTATTCTCGTGAGCGTGTGTGCGTTTTATCACGTGCATGTGAATGCTTGTGGAGTCGGCAGTGAGTGTATGTATGTGTGTGTGTGTGTGTGCAGTGCATTTGCCTGAGGAGACAGTGTTATGTAAGAGATCTCTGCAGCATACTGCACTTCAATAATATACCCATACCGCTAAATAAAGACACGCACACACTCATACTGTACACGCATACAATAACAAATCATATACAAAGTAGAGATGTTCCGATACCATTTCTCCCCTCCCGATACCGATTCCGATACCTGGGCTCAGGGTATCGGCCGATACCGAGTACTGATCCGATACCTGTGTGTGTATCTGTATATAGCTGTAGATACTACTAGCCGTGTATTAACTGACATAATTATTTTATGCTGTGCTTTAGATTTATCCCTTAATAAAACATGAACAAGTACATATAGTGGACTAGTGTGTTTTTATTATCTGACATACATTTAACAGTATTACTTATTTTTGAAAAAGGAAACTGAACTTCAACATCTGAAAAAGAACTTCAAATGCAGCCACAATTCTAACACTGTAAACTGAAAAAGGTATTTTTACAGTATAACTCTATAAAAACAGTGGAACAAATAAATCTAGGAATATAAAAAAATAAATATAACTAATATAAGAAAATAATCTCTTTAAAACTTAAAGTCCACAAACAATTTTGTTAAATAAAAGGCATTTTAGTTTTTAAATGCAAAAGTACAAAAAAGTGCAACAGTAACTTGTAAGTAGTCCTTTAAAAAAAAGTGCAGCCACAATGTAGTAAAATAAAAGACTTGAATAATAGAGTACAAAAATAAACCTCAACTGAACAAGTTAAGATTTAAAGTGCCCCTATTATGCCATGTTAAAGGTAGTTAATATTGTTGTAATAGTCTCTTAAAACAGGTTTACATGTATGCAAGTTCAAAAAACACTTTAGTTTTCTCAAAAATTAGATTTAATTTTACCCCGTTTCTAACTGATTCGTAAACGACTCGTGTGAAGCAGTTCGAAGAATCAGTCTCTCTAAACCCCTCCTTTCAGTGAGCCCTCACCGCTGTGATTGGTCAGATGGTGCAGTCCTTTTGGATTGGTCTACCGCTTCAGCGCAAAACGAAACGCCCATTGGCATAACTGAATGACAGCTGCGGAGACCTGTTAATGCATGAAAAAGATAGCCTCGATTTTACCCTATCAATTCGAGCCGGAGTCTGACGATGAAACGGGCCGATGAAACATCGACAAGAAACTGTTTTGCAAGCACGACTGGAGCAGGACGTTTCTCAGTGGGTGTCATATTATAACTGTGGAAAGTGCTTGCAATTTGCTTTTGTAAGCGAACCGGACACACCTCTACGTTGTGAACTTCAACATTGTAACGTACAACCCATAACACTGCGTTAAGCCATCGTTTATCATTATCATTACTTAAACTAATAAGGCAGACAGACAGTCAAGCTGCATCAATCACAATTTTTAGACTACATTGCACTCACAGCTGAACAACAGAACTACAGAAACGCAAGTTAGCCGGTTACCAAGACATGTGCGGGGTTGTTACACACCATAACGAACACAAAGACGTATTTTGAACGATCGCTAGAAAATACAATCATCAATTATTAATCATACTTACAGGTAGAAGTTCAGAGGAGCAAGCCGGTCCAAATAAACTGGGCACTGATCCATTTTTTAAAACCAAGCGTTTGGTGAATCTCGCGTTGTAACGTTACTCCCCAAGATTGGAAAAACAGTCATCAGTAAAATGACGCGAACACAAAACAAGATTGGAATTGTACTGCTGAGGTGTTGAAAAAATTAATGTTAACCACTCATTCTTGGTAGTTTCATCTTTCGGAAGGGCATATAAAACAAATTCACTCTCACAGTGCAGGGCGTCTTCTTGACATGATGTAACGTTAATCCACGTGAAAATGGTAGGCCTACTGTTTGTGGGCGGGCAAGTTGTTCGCGAAATTGAACGTGGGCGGACATTACGCAAATGTGTAGCTCATGACGTGTGGCCGTTACAGAAAAAAGATTCGAATTGCTGACGACTCGTTTAGGCGAATGTGAGCCGACTCTTTTTTTTGTTAGACAAAAACTTCATTTATAGTGCACTGTCCTTGTCACAACTTTGCAGATAGTTTATGTTCACATACAGCTACATGACACACTACATGAAACATCATATTTGAAAAGGCATAATAGGGGCACTTTAACAAGAGCAGTATTAAACCCAGAATGAAAATATAAATATTTCAAGTAACTTAAAGTAGGTTACACACTGCTGTGGAAACTGCTCACATTTTCAATAACAATGGCAAGTTCTTCTTCAGGAAAATTAGCATTTCTGCTCTCTCTCCTCCCAGCCTGTTTCTCCTTGTATCCACAATATTAGATGCTGTGCTGAACAGTCTCTCACTGTCCACACTAGTACCAGGGGCGCAGAGAAACTTTGCAGCAGTGGCAGCCAGAGTGGGAAACTGAACTCGGTTGACTGCCCAGTACTGGAATGGGCTGTCTGAGCGTGAGATAGTTTGCTCCATCATATACGTGAAGTTGAAAATGTGTGCTTGTAGTACCTGCACCATGTTCCTCATCATGCTCCTGCAGGATTTCCTCAAACAGGCCCTTCAAGCTACTCTCTCTACTGCTGCTGCCGCCGCCTACCTGCACTTCCATTCGTGGCGTTTTCTTGGGGTTTTCTGCTATTGTCTCTGCTACAGTTGTAGACTTCTCAATGTTCTCCATTTCTTCTGTCAGAGCATCCTTTGCATGTTTGATGTTGTCTGCACTTGAGAAGTATCTGAAAGAAACAATAATAAAAACAATAAATACATGTAACAAATAAATAACCTCCTTCAAAGCAGCCTTTAGTTTGGTCACAGACTTAATGCATCAGTAATTATTAAATTATTAGGTACAAAAAAAACCTTAAAATGGCATTTATTCAGTACCATTTTAAATAATGCATAAGTGAACTCATATACTCAATATGGCAATGACAATAATCAATATGGACATGAAAAAAAATTTAATAGACATACCTGTCTTTGAAACGTGGATCCAATAGAGTTGCAACTGCATACAAGGGCTCTTCCTCGATGGTTGCAAATCGTTTCTTGACGGCCTCAAGAAGGGTGGTTTTCATTGTTTTTATACCGGTGTCCTCCTGGCTCTCCCGAGCAAGTAGCAGTTTTAGAACTGTAACTGAGGGGATCACTTCCGCTACAGATGAGGTGGAGGAGCTAATCTGTTTGGTTACTTCTTCAAATGGTGCCAAAACAGTGACCGTTTTTTCCAGCAAAGCCCACTGGTTGGCTGTCAAAGTGGCTGGCAGGTCATGATCAGCTCCGTATGCTGAAATCGTCCGCTTCTGCTCAAGTAAACTCTCTACCATATAAAAAGTACTATTCCACCTCGTAGCCATATCTTGCTGCAAACGTTTGGTGGGCATTTTTAGATCCTTTTGAATATCCTCCAGGCGCGTTGTGGCCAATGGCGAGTGTTTGAAATGGCCAATAATTTTCCGACAGTTCGCCAGCGCATCACTCACTTCTCTGTGATAACAGGCCTTCGTGTACCACCAGTTGGAGAGAGTGTGCGAAGCACCCCAAACTCGATACACCCATCTCGTCCATGGCTTTTTTCATGTTGCTTGCGTTGTCGCGCAAAATAACATGAACACGGGATTTAGATATATTCCACTTCACAAGCATACCCTCGATTGGATCAGCTATGGACTTGCCGGTATGCGAGCCGCGAAACTCGTTAGCCTGCAGCACTGCACTTTGAAGAGCAAAAGATGACGGCTGTCACTGTGTCCACCCAGTGTGCTGTCAAACTTAGTAAAGACAGCGGGGTCGAGTCGCAGCTCCAGATGTCAGTAGTGAAGCTGATAGTTCGCACATCCTTTAATTTACATGAAATGTGTTCACGCACTGTCTCATATAGCTTAGGGAGCGCTGTTTCGGAGATATATTTGCGACCAGGTAAACTGTACCGGGGCTCCAAATGTTCAATTAAGCGGCGAAAGCCCACGTTTTCGACCACTGACAGTGGCTGGTCATCCAGTACAATAAACTTGATAATCCTGTCGGTTATCTTTATTGCTCGTTGACAGTCTTGTGAAAACTTTTCTCTTCGTTTGAATGAAGCTTCCAATGTTTGTTGAGTCTGGCCAAAGACTATAGAATACCCAAGACATGTCACTCGTGTAGTTTTGAATGGGGAAAAATGCAACGCTCATTATGGCCGCGAAGCCCCGCCTTCTTAGTGAAAGAGCCAATAGTTGATTAGAAAAGTCAGCGCGTCACTGCAGCTGCCGTTAGAAGTCCCGGTTGCTATAGAAACAATCGGCGCTCAGTACTGCGCATGCGCACTGGCTCATCTAGCTGGAAAAATAAGTGTTTTTTCACGCTATTGGAGCACAAGGACGCGTCTTCAAATGCTTTATCAAGTTTGTTGTGTTAAAGTTGCTAATACTTGTGCCACCCCTTGAAATGGCAGCTTCACATATAATACATGTCGCTGTTTTACTGGCGGGTTGATCAAGCCTGAAATACTGCCAAACAGCGGACATTCTTCTAGCACGTTTGTTCCTCTTCGTTGCCGTAAACAGTGGCTGCTTGTTGCAACACGACACAACTTCCTGTGTTTGCATTCTGAGCAGCGAAGAAGAATTGATTTCCGATTTGCAGCGTTAAGCAAACCTAGCGGGCACAACTTGGTTATGTTTTGGAAAATGGTATCGGATTGGTACGTGGACTCAAATACTCGCCGATACCGATGCCAGATTTTTTTGTGGTATCGGCAGCATTTCTGATACTAGTATCGGAATCGGAACAACCCTAATACAAAGCAGATCAGATTCTCAAGACACTCGCTGTAGATTGTGCATAGCGAAATGTCTTCATGTTCTTATCAGCAGGAAAGAAACATCACAAATGACATCTCTTTGATATCTCAAATGTTTCTTCTAGACTGTATTGCGATTAAATGGAGAATAAATATCTTCTTTAAGGGTTTTAAAAAAGACTATGTTTTTTGGATCGTAATCAGGCTCAGATGCCAACTCAGAGAAAGCCATACTTATAGGTTGCTCTTTCATAGCTCATGAGACTTATTAATCGATCTTGGAGGAATTTTATGTGAAATCCTTGAGTTCATATTGAAATATTGACTCATGGAGACAGGGTTGATATCTCTTCCAAAACACTTGAGGAGATGTGGTGTTGTTTTCTCAGGAGAAACATCTGAGAAGCAGCCGATAAAACACTTCATTTGCTCTCTGTTTTTCCCTTCACGAAACAACTGAGATATTGAAGAGATCTCATTTGGGATGATCTGCAATCAAAAGTCAGAGATTTTAATATGAACTCAAACATTTCTCAACAAATTCATCCATCCCCTTTTGTTTTATAGTTCTATATTTTCTCAACTTTTCTCTCTCAATTTTGTCTGTTGTTTGTAAGGTTATTGCAACAAAGTTGACAATTTAACATGCATGAGAACTCATTTAAAGGTGACATATCATGAAAATCTGACTTTTTTCGTGTTTAAGTGCTATAAGTGGGTCCCCGGTACATCTACCAACCCAGAAAATGTGAAAAAGGACAACCAAGTAATTTGGTTTTGGTAAGCCTTTTTCTGCGGTGCCACCATTTTGTTTTCACAAGCGACAACGGTGTACCAATTCTAATGCCATGGCAAAAGTTAGAGCAAAGCATGCTAACTGTTCTGTTTTTGGGTGCACAAACAAGCACAGAACACTAATTTGAGTCCCAGCCTCAGAGGAGACAAGAGAGCTTTGCATTTATTGATTTATTTACTGTATATTACCTTGCTGCCATGCAGATCTAATATAAACATGTAATTTCTTTCCCAGCTGTTTACGTTCACAGACACAACTGACTGTTTTTGTAACTCATGTGCGATTTTAACATAAACTTTTGTGTTTTTGACAGTTTAAGCACAATAAGACATGAAAGAGAACTTAGTTAGTTTAGTTCTCACATGTCATGTGACAGCTGCTCAGAAAAACGTATATCAGAAGTTTAAACATGGTTCATGAAGACGCATGATTTCAGCATGATAGACATGATAATCAAAACCAAACAGATGCTTTTGTCAAATTATCTGAGGTATGAGGTGTAAAGGCACAGCTCTATTCTGGAAAAGGGGGCGGGGAGACATTTAAAGAGACATGCACGAAAACAGCGCGTTTCTGCTTCCACTCAAAATAGGCATTTTCAAAATAATACAAAATAATGTTTTGAGCTGAAACTTCACAGACACATTTTGGGGACAACTGAGACTCACATTACATATGTGACCCTGGACCACAAAACCAGTCATAAGGTTAACTTTTACAAAACTGAGATATATACATCATATGAAAGCTCAATAAATAAGCTTTCTATTGATGTATAGTTGGTTAGGATAGGACAATATTTGGTCGAGATACATCTATTTGAAAATCTGGAATCTAAGGGTGCAAAAAAATCAAAATACTGAGAAAATCACCTTTAAAGTTGTCCAAATTAAGTTCTTAACAATGCATATTACTAATCAAAAATTACATTTTGATAGGTTTACAGTAGGAATTTTACAAAAAATCTTAATGCAACATGATCTTTACTTAATTTCCTAATGATTTTTGACATAAAAGAAAAATCAATAATTTTGACCCATACAATGTATTTTTGGCTATTGCTACAAATATACCCCAGCGACTTAAGACTGGTTTTGTGGCCCAGGGTCACATATTGTCAAAAGAGGCATAATAGGTCTCCTTTAAGTCATCTGAGCAGCAAAAGAACAACATCTGGGCGATAAAACCTTTCTCTGTGTTTCATCTGATGTTCTGCATCATGGAAGTGACTCCATTCCTTTGTTTCTAAAATATGTAAATGTTATCTGACTGAATTCATCTTCACAGTTATTGTTTTGGCTGCTGCAGCGCGTCTATGTGGCTCAAACGCTTTAACACAGACTGAAAAATAAGTTTCTGAAAACACATTTTTTGGATGTGGAAATGGGTTAGCATGTGGGCTGCTATGACTCAGTGTGTGTGTGTGTGTGTGTGTGATGCGCTTCACTGGTGGCATGCCAACCTCTGGCTGCTGTTGCCCGGTAACACTTTGCCACAGTTTTGCTCTCATTTCACCTTTTTACAGACTTTTTGGTCTTTTTCTCTGAATATCTCATTTTTTCCCCATTTCATCATTGTTTCTGGCATGTTATCTAATGTGGAAATGATAATAAACCATTATCGCTATTGTATTATTGATTACTTGTCTGTCCTGACTTTTTCTCTCTTTTTAATCGATAAACTACAAACTTCAGAGTTTCTGTGTGGGTTTAAAAAATTTTTAGGTTATAAGTAATCTGTTTAGACATTTTGGTCAGTGTGGGTTTTAATGTGTAATCAGTACATTAATATTTACTGGTATGCATGTCTAAGTATGTTGGCCCACCCTTTAAAAATGAAAATGATGTTATAAATACTCACTCTCATGTTGTTTTAAATCCATTTAGTTCATCTTCAGAACACAAATTAAGATATTAATAAGAGAAGAAGTGTTGAAAAAAGTTATTTTTGTCGTCTTTGTGCACAAAATATATTCTCGTAGCTTTATAAAATTACATTTGAACCACTGATGTCACATGGACTATTTTATCGATGTCCTTATTACGTTTCTGGGCCTTGAACATGTCAGTTGTGTTGCTGTCTGTGCAGGGTCACAAGGTGTTTCGTTGAGTATGTCTTATGCGTTCTGGCCTCAATGCTAGCTGAATTCAGAAGTAAATTTCGCTCAGCATTCAGGATGTGTCACTATACAATGGTTGTTTTTGTAATCTTGTTCCCTTTTGGTTTCCTACACCATTTATTCAGTTCTTTTCTCTGTCTCTCTCTCTACAGCGGTGCCGTTTCCGCTGAGCCACAGGTTAAGCATGCGAGAGGTGTTCGACTGCGAGGGGAAACCACGCGTGGACCTGCTGAAGGCTCACCTCACTAAAGAGGGCCGCGTGGAGGAGCCCGTCGCCCTGCGTATCATCAATGAGGGGGCCGCCATCCTCCGCCAGGAGAAGACCATGCTAGACATAGAGGCCCCTGTCACAGGTTACTGATGCAGACATCTGTGACAAAAAAAAAAACACGGCATGATGTGTAGACACAAACAGAAATCAGTTATTAACAGATGCAGTCATTAAAGATTACTTTCCTCTCTAAAGTAACAAATCTCAGTTACAGTTGAAGTCAAAAGTTTACATACGCCTTGCAGAATCTGATCAATTTTAATTATTTTACCAAAATAAGAGCGATCATACAAAATGCATGTTATTTTTTATTTAGTACTGACCTGAGTAAGATATTTCACATAAAAGACATTTACATATAGTCCACAAGTGAAAATATTAGCTGAGTTAATAAAAATGACCCTGTTCAAAAGTTTACAAACACATGATTTCTAATACTCTGTTGCTACCTGAATGATCCACAGCTGTTTTTTGTTTGTTTGTTTTTTGTTTAGTGATAGTTGTTCATGAGTCCCTTGTTTTTTCTGAACAGTTAAACTGCCCGCTGTTCTTCAGAAAAATCCTTTAGGCCCTACAAATTCTTTGGTTTTTAAGCATTTTTGTGTATTTAAACCCTTTCCAGCAATGACTGTATGATTTTGAGATCCATCTTTACACACTGAGTACAACTGAGGGACTCATATGCAACTATTACAGAAGGTTCAAACGCTCAGTGTTGCTTGAATGCTTCAGAAGGAAAAACAATGCATTAAGAGCTAGGGGTGAAAACTTTTGAACAGAATGAAGATTTGAACATTCTCTTTTTTTGCCTAAATATCATATTTTTTCCATTTAATACTTAATAATTTACCCTAATCCTCAAATTAAAAAAAGTTTTCACCCCCAGCTCCTAATGCATTGTTTTTCCTTCTGAAGCATCAGTGAGCATTCGAACCTTCTGTAATAGTTGCATGTGAGTCCCTCAGTTGTCCTCAGTGTGAAAAGATGGATCTTATAATCATACAGTCATTGTTGGAAAGGGTTCAAATACACAAAAATGCTGAAAAACCAAAGAATTTGTGGGACCTAAAGGATTTTTCTGAAGAACAGCCAACAGCGGGCAGTTTAACTGTTCAGGACAAACAAGGGACCCATGTACAACTATCACTAAACAACAAAAAAGAGTCACATGTTCCTTCAGAAATTATTCTAATATGCTGATTCTAATAGGCTGATTTGCTGCTCACTTATTATTGGTGCTTAATTATTAAAAATTATGAAAAACAAATCATGTCTTGGGACATGGTAGCTGTTTTTTGGCCGGATGGTCAAGATGGTCATTAGCTGGTCTACCAGCTGTCATGTTCTAAAAACCAGCTTCACCACCTCACCACTGGCAGATGGTCTACCAGCTTGTACCAGCTAATGACCAACTATTAACCAGGTTAGGCCAGCAACAAACCAGCTATTTTCCCAAACACAGCTTAATCTGGGTTTTTACATCCTAACTGAGATGTAACCTCATAGGTGACATATTTGAATCACTACATAGGCAGCAACTCGGTGCATCACACAAATAGCTCTCCACACGGGAGACTCAACTCATAATTGAATCCAGTAGACCTAGAGTTTGATGTTAACATGTTGCTAAGTTTGCACCTTGACTCTCTAATTGCTATAAAAATACAGCATGCATAAATACACAGTGTAATAGTACATTTTTATTTTCCTTGTATTTACTCTGAGCTTAAAGGGATAGTTCATCCAAAAATTAAAATTCTGTCATTAATTACTCACCCTCATGTCCTTCCAAACCCGTAAGACCTTTGTTCATCTTCAGAACACAAATTAAGATATTTTTTAAGAAATCCAAGACCTTTCTGACCCTGCATAGACAGCAACACAACTAACACATTCAAGGCCTTGAAAGGTAGTAAGGACATCGATAAAATAGTCCATGTGACATTAGTGGTTAAACCGTAATTTTAGGAAGCTACAATTTAATTTAGTCACGTATCAGATGATAAAAAGATATTGTATTTACAGAATTACACTATATACTAATGAATTTTATAACAGAAAAAGTTGGTTTCTCTCACCTTAAGAAGAAAACTATTGAAAATACAGGCTGAGAGGATGTTGGGGAATAAATCACATTGATAGAAGAGATGAGGTAAGATAATGAGCCACACCTTGTGACCTTAATTTCCCATGAGTCAAAGTGAGGGTCACCAGAGGCAGCAGGTCTAATGCAGGACAAAGATGTTGCTCCTTAGCTATGAAAATGGCATCATTTAGCAGGCAGAGAAGCTGAACACGAGGACCTTTCTCTGCTCTCGTTGGCCTCACACCTGAGACCGAACCTCTCCCTCTCTCCCAGCTTGCATTTCTGAACCCTCATCAGCTGGTGGCCCGGTGAATTTCACACACAGGAGTCATTAAACATTAATGGCTCGCTGGATAACTGATTTAATTCCCTGGAACCCATTACAGAGAGAGATGGTTAGCTTTGTGTGCTTTCAGTCATTCAGACCTCGTGGCCTTTAACCCTTTGACCTCCCATTGGGAACACACACTCACATGTGAATAGCTCCAATTAGACGTCTTCATTAGATGTAAAACAACCTTCTCTTCAGTCTCTGTCTTTCTCTTTTTCTTAGATACACACACACACACATACACATTTCAGTCAGGATGGTGATCAGCTTTCTCCTTCTCATCTTAATGTACAAGATGTTTATTGGATGGTTTCAAACTGATTTCAGCTATAACTATTGTATTTAGTCATCATAGCCAGACACAAGATCTTACAGTGTTAACAAATAAACATACTTTGTATATGACAGAATATATGCAGGAGCCATTTTTATTTTCTAATGTTGTTAGGTACTAATAGGATCTACTAAAAGTTAGGTACATTATTTAAAAAAATATCCAATTTCTTCTTCTGCTCACCAAGCCTGCATTTATTTGATCCAAAGTACAGCAAAAACAGTAAAACTTAAATATTTTTACTATTTTAAATAACCTTTTTCTATTTGAATATATTTTAATTATATTTTTATATTTATATTATTAGAAATGATAGAAATTGATACTTTTATTTAGCAAGGATGCTTTAAATTGATCAAAAGTGATGATAAAGACATTTATAAGGTTACAAGAGATATTTCAGATAAATGCTAAATGCTGTTCTTCTGAACTTTTAATACATCAGTGTAACCTAAAAAAATCTACTCAGCTGTTTTCAACATAATAAAAAAAAAAAAAAAATTTGAGCAGCAAATCAGAATATTAAAATGACTTCTGAAGGATCACATGTTTAATGTGGGACTGGAGTAATGATGCTAAAATTTCAGCTTTGAAATCACAGGAATAAATAATATTTTAAAATATATTAAAATAGAAAACAGTTATTTTAAATAGTAAACATATTTCAAAATGTTACTGTTTTTGCTGTATGTTGGGTTAAATAAATCCAGGCTTGGTGAGCAAAAGTTTCTTCTTTAAAAAAACATTAAAAATCTTACTGTTCAAAAACTTTTGACTGGTAGTGTATGTTTGTGACAGAAAATATAAGAACAAATACTTACATTGTGAATTTTAACTTGTAGAAAGTTGACTTTCAGGATGGCTTTTTGTACAATCAGCATATTCTTTGATGAATAAAAAAAAAACAGCATTTATTCAAAATATAAATATTTTCTAACGATACAAGTCCTTGCTATCACTTTGGTGGTATAAAAGTATTAATTTCTTTCAAAAAAAGAAAGAATTTACTGCCCACAAACTGAAATGGTAGTTTCTATTGTTACAAAAGTTTTCTATTTTAAATAAATGATATTCTTTTTTACCTTTTTATTTATTAAAGAATTCTGAATGTCACAGGTTCCAACAAAATATTAAGCAGCACAAGTGTTTTCAACATTGATAATAAATCATCATATCAGAATGATTTCTGAAGGATCATGTGACACTAAAGACTGGAGTAATGATGCTGAAAATTCAGTTTTGCATCACAGGAATAAATTAGATTTTAAAATATATTCACATAGAAAACAGTTATTTTATGTTGAAATAATATTTCATAATATTACTTTTTTTCTGATTTTTGATTAAATAAATGCAGCCTTGGTGAGCATAAGAAACATCTTTAAAAACATATAAAAAATCTTAAACTGTCATTCTGCTAAAACGTACCTACTATTCTCACTCTATTCTTTTACTGTTTTGCGAGCACTATTGTTTCCTTCAGTTAACGCCAATCTTTTTTGTCTTTCTGCAGTGTGCGGGGATATTCACGGGCAGTTCTTTGACCTGATGAAGTTATTTGAGGTTGGCGGGTCTCCTGCGACAACGAGGTACCTGTTTCTAGGGGACTATGTGGACCGAGGGTACTTCAGTATTGAGGTGAGAATGTCCTAAGTCTCTTTTCTACCCTGCTTAGGGACCCTAGTTTGTACTTCACACTGCCTTTGCCTAAATGACTTGATGAGGTTGGTGAAAGTATCTATATTCTGTCCTTCAGTGTGTCCTTTACCTCTGGTCGCTGAAAATCCTCTACCCAAAGACGCTGTTTCTGCTGCGGGGAAACCATGAATGTAGACATTTGACTGAATATTTCACTTTCAAACAAGAATGTGAGTACTGACACAAAAAAAACTTTTCTTTTCAGTTACAGTGTCTATTCGTTTACATTTAAGGTGTGAAACTATACATTTCTTATAAACACAGCAGTTCACCTCTCCTCTCCTCTGAAGGAGGTCTTTTTCTGGAGCAGTCTCTTGTCAGACAGAAAGAGAGATACAGAGAGAGAAAGGAGTATGATTAGCAGAAAATTAATTTGCCTGTTAATGTTGGGCCCAGGGAGCCTGTGAGTGTGATTTCCCTGATGAGGAGAGTGAGGAGGAGTGGGTGCCCTCCTTTACCATCTGCTGACTGACAGAACACACACTAATATGCACACACACACACACACACACACACACACACTAATATGCTCAAACTTACAAATATTTACTGTGATATCTAAATTGAGACACACCATACACCTAAACTGAGTTTAAAATAAACCTAAACTATAATAATAATAATAATAAATCAATAAATCGAAGTGTCAATAGTCATTTAAAAATGGAATCCGTCATTATTTTTACATTATATTTTTACATTAACAATGTAATTAATATTCCATTTATTAAAGCCACATGTTTTTAAGCATTTTAGTTAAGTTCTAAAATAATAACTCCAGGCAGTAACAATTTAAACAATATATTTTATTTGTGAACTTATGTTCAGCTAAATTTCATCAAGCTGATTACTCACTAAAAACTACCACAGATCATGTTTTCATGCCATTTTAAAGGGGTCATCGGATGCCCATTTTCCACAAGTTCATATGATTCTTTAGGGTCTTAATGAAATGTCTATAATATGCTTTTGTTAAAAATTCTCAATAGTAGTTTAAAAAAAACACCCTTTTACCTTGTCAAAATCAGCTCTGCAAAAAATCAACTCATTTTATTGCATGGTCCCTTTAAATGCAAATGAACTCTGCTCACCCCGCCCCTCTCTGATGTGGGATTATGAGCCGTAATGTTTACTTTAGCCGCATTTAGCCGTGTTTAGTGGTGAAACTTGCCAACAAGCACATTATTAGGAAAGGCCATTTGCAAAGATGCATAAAAAACCCTTGTACACACTTCTGCTGTGGGTGAAGCTGCATCAGGAACGATTCGCATGAATAGACGCATATGTAGATCAGGATCGGCGCTTTCCTTTTTAAAAACGAAAGTGTTTAGCGGCTCAGATGTCGGGAATATATGACGACTGCTATGTTCATTATTACATCCTAGGGCTGGGCGATATGGCAAAAATGTAATCTCGATATTTTTTCCCCCATATTGAACGATAACGATATATATTTCGATATAAGCTGTTGATGTTGCCAGCTTTAAAATAGTATCCCAACAATGACTAAAGCCACAAAAATGAAAGGGTTCATTAAATTACATTTAAAGTATAGTTTATTAACAAAAACAGATTACAGATTTGGCCTTAAAAATTAAAACAACTTACTAAAATAAATTAAAAAAATAAAAGTTGTGACAGAGTATGGTAAATGAGAGTAAATGTACAAAATGTAAACATAAAATTATTGTAAAAACATAATTTGTAACACAATTATTTATTTATTTATTATTATTATTAATACAATTGTTTATTTTCTCTATTATAGGTTGAGCTATTTAAATTAGAGGCAACCACTGCATTTTGAAACAATCTACAGTATAAATAACAAAAAATTACGACACGGTTCTTTCTTTTTTCGTATTAAGTGCAGATAATTCAGCCATAATCAAAGTAGGCTACTCTCTAAATATTCAAAGTGCAAATAGAGACGAATATTTCAAGCATGATACAGAGCTATAGACATACACAACCTATCATAGCCTACATACAAATAACAGCCTAGATATGTCATGTAGCCTAATTTGCGTGCATTGGGGGGATTAAAATTGCTTTTGAATGCGCGTGCGTTTTTTGCTTTCGGTTTCAGTTTTAACAATCGCGCCAAACTCTCAGCTGAGCTAAGAGTCACTTTTCAGGTAGCCAAACCACTTATATAACGGAATTCGTGCTACCTTTTTTGTCGACAATTTCAACATCTTTGGATAATAACTCGAAGTTAGTTTCACTTTCGTCGCTGCTTCCTCTCTCTTTTTTTGTCGTCCTGGTGTTAAGTTTGCTTCGCAAAGTGCGGTAGGAAATGAACTTTGTACTTTGACGTGCACACGCACGCTGTACGCTGATTGGCTGTTGTCGCATATTTCTGCTGTGTGATTGGTTGTTAGATTAATCCATATCGAGCAAAAAATGTCTAGAGCCTATCATCGTTTTTAACATAAATTTTATCGCGATTCGATATGATATCGTTTATCGGCCCAGCCCTATTACATCCACCAACAGAACACCTCAATCACTCAATCTGAGACATTCTTGTCTTCCCCTGCACCTGAGTCACACAATGGCGATCGGAGTCGGACTGTTTCAGCTCGGTGAGGGCGGGTCTAAGATAAAATGTTCATGTCAATCTACTATCGTGGGAGTGGCCTCTCCTGTCTGTGTGCCATCACACCAACAAGAAGCTGAGAATGACCTGATTTTAAAGAAGTGATATTACTTTTAAAGATAAAAAAAATACCACTGGGTGAATTTTTATCATTGTAGGGTGGTTGTGTACACAAACTGCCAACACACATTAATGTTCAAACAACATGTAAAAGTGAGTTTTGCATCTGATGACCCCTTTAAGTCTTATTTTGATGGAACAAAATGGGTATATTTAAGTGTGTGAGTTGTTTAATTTTATTTTTTAACTAAGTCATATCAAGTTATATTTTTGGCAACTGTAAAGGCCCTTTTACACCAAAAGTAAAATAAAAAAGCCTCAGACTGAAGGAAGTGTCTCTGGAAGACTAAAGGTCTTTGGACACGAGGGTTCATTCGTCAAAATTCATCATGCACAGAACCTCAAAACACCTCTCAATGTCAGTGAATAAATAATATTTTATTACTCCATGAAAAAGTAACTAATTGCATTACTTAGTTATTTTTATGGAAAGTAATGTGTTATGTTACTTTTGCGTTACTTCTTTTCACATTAAAAATCTTTCTTATTTGTTTTTTAATCCAAAGAGTCCAAAATTTTCGTATGCGTTTTTCGTATTCGTCAAAATTCATCACACACAGAACATCAAAACACCTCTCAATGTCAGTAAAAAAAAATCAAAAATATATTACTCCATGAAAAAGTGACTATTGCTTTACTTTTTTTCACTTGAAAAAAAAAACTTTTTTTTAAGGGCTTTAAATATATATATATAAATGTTATTGTTTGGCAACTGTAAAGGCCCTTTCACATATTAAAATAAATAAGACTGAAGTAAGTGTTTCTGGAAGACTGGGTCTTGGATGCTGGGTCCGAAATTTTTGTACGTGTTTTTTCTTATTTGTTAAAATTTGTCATACACAGAACATCGAAACACTTCTCAAAGTGCTTCCTACGGATGCGAAAACACAGAAAATTGAACCTGATACCATTTTTTTTAATGATGGACGAAAGTTTCGGAGGCAGTGTCTAAAAATTAACTGACACAACGTGAGGTCATATTTATTTTTTTATGTGTGAAAATTTCGGATGAATATTTTTGACTCAGCATGCAAGGACCTTTATTCCTGATTTCTTACAACATATGACAGGAAAGATGTCAGTGAATAAATAGGAAAACAAAGTAACTGAAAAAGTAACTCATTTGAAAGTAATGCATTACTTTTCTAGGTACTTGAAAAAAGTAATCTGATTACGTAAGTCGCGCTACTTGTAATGCGTTACCACCAACACTGATCGTAATGGAGGCATTGCTTCTTCTCACGTGACTTTCCCCCATTCATTCTCAATTACCCCCCACCAAACTCACTACACTCTTTAGGGGGTCTGTTAAAACTCAATGGGCTTAGGGGAGGTGAGAGAGACACGGGCTCCCGCTGTAACTTTACCTGCTGGTGTCACTGTTGGACAATGTTTTACACTCATTGTGACACACATTTGAGAAGGTCATCACATTCAGTATTGATTCTTGACATGGAGTACATTTGTATTCTTGTACTTCTTCACTACAAGATAGTAGAATTTGTACATATTTATTGATCCAACGTCATTGGTGAGCCAGTATATGTGTGTGAGTAGAGGGAGAGATGGAGAGATATTGCAGAGTGATGCAGTGATGTGGCTGAACAGATTGGTAGATTTGGAGCAGTGAGATTGACACAGCACAGACTGTCTCACACACACACACACACACACACACACACACACACACACACACACACACACATCTCTCTCCTTTAGTGTCCTCTGAAAGTGTAAATGAATGCAAGAGCTTAATGTACGAATTAGATTCACACAGAGAAAATAAGTCCTTCAGAAGAAGCTTGCTTCATATCTGAGCTCTGGAGTGACATTACTTCATACTCCTCTTCTCATCTGTATCTCTCCTGTGCTCTCTTTGTTTGTCTCTTGCTCTCTGTCTCTCGGGTGAAATCAGATGCTTGGTGCAGGTGTGTGATCTCTGTCTCTCTTTCTTTCAGGTAAAATCAAATACTCGGAGCAGGTGTACGACGCGTGCATGGATGCGTTTGACTGTCTGCCTCTGGCTGCTCTGATGAATCAGCAGTTTTTGTGTGTTCATGGCGGCCTGTCTCCAGAGATACACACGTTAGATGACATTAAGAGGGTGAGGAATGCGTGTATATGTATGTATGTATATATACATAGACTACCAGTCAAAAGTTTTTGAACAGTAAGATTTTTAATGTTTTTTACAGAAGTCTCTTCTGCTCACCAATCCTTCATTTATTTGATCCAAAGTACAGCAAAAATAGTAAAAACTGTTTTCTATTTGAAAATATTTTAAAATGTAATTTATTCCAGTAATTCCAAAGCTGAATTTTCAGCATCATTACTCCAGTCACATGATCCTTCAGAAATCATTTTAATATTCTGATATGCTGCTCAAAAAACATTTATTATTATTATGTTAAAACAAGTTGAGTAGAATTTTTTCAGGTTCCTTTGATGAATAGAAAGATCAGAAGAACAGCATTTATCTGAAATAGAAATATTTTGTAACATTATACATGTCTTTATCATCACTTTTGATCAGTTTAAAGCATCCTTGCTAAATAAAAGTATTAATTTCTATAATTTCTTTCCCCCTCCCAAAAAAAAAAATAGTGAATGGTATAGTTTATAATGTTACAAAAGCTTTTTATTTCAGATAAATGCTGATCTTTGATCTTTGGACCTTTCTATTCATCAAAGAATCCTGAAAAAAAATTTACTCAGCTGTTTTAAATATTGATAATAGTAATAAGAATAGTGATACTGAAGACTGGAGAAATGATGCTGAAAATTTAGCTTTGCATCACAAGAATACATTTTAATTTTAAAATGTAGTGCTTTATAAAACTGCTATTTTAAATTTTAATAATATTTATCATTATTAGTTTTTACTGTATTTTTGATCAAATAAATGCAGCTTTGGTGAGCATAACAGACTAAACCTCTAAAAAATGTTTACTCACCCCAAACTTTTGAACGTTAAATCCTGTTCCTGTTCCCCAGAAAGTCCTTTTCAAGCAATCCTGGACGATTTAAAATGTTTTATGACTTAAGACTAAGCTTTAACAACAGACGTTTGATGGATCTTCTGTAAATCTCCCATTATGCTTCTGGTGTATTTTCTTTAGCGAAGAACAGGCTGTGCACAAACACAGCACACACTGTTTTTTAAAACGATTATTCTTGTCTTTTTCTGCCAATTTCAATTTGGTGTGCTTTATTTGCATGACAAAAAAGTATATTTTTTATTTTAAAGGGACAGTTCACGTTAAAATTACAATTCTGTAATTAATAACTTGCCTTCACGTCGTTCCAAGCCCATAAGAGCTTCGTTCATCTTCAGAACACAAATTAAGATATTTTTGATGAAATCAGAGAGCTTTCTGACCCTGCATAGACAGCAACGCAACTGACACGTTCAAGACCCAGAAAGGTAGTAAGGACATTATTAAAATAGTCCATGTGACATCAGTGGTTCAACCGTAATGTTATGAAGATATGAAAATACTTTTTGTGGACAAAGAAAACAAAAATAATAACTTTATTCAGCAGTTCTAAAGATGATTGAAGGTCTTACAGGTTTAGAATAACACGAGGGTGAGTAATTAATGACAGAATTTTTAATAATGACACAGAGAGTAAAAAAAGTGTAAAATAAGTTAAAATAATAGAAAGAAATATTGTTAAATATTAATGATGTTGTTCATTTTTTAGGAATGTAACAATATCAAAATCTCACAGTGCGATAGTATTGCGATATGAAGTCCACACTACAATATTTTTTGCGATATTTTTAAAAAGAAGACAAATGAAGAATTGGAAAAAAAATTTTTAGGTAAATAATTTTATCTAATGCATTTTGAGAATTCAAAATTAAGATTTTTATGCCTCGTTTTTAACTAAGAAAACTTAAATCAGAAAAAAGTCTGAATTGACTTGTACCTGAACTTTAAATGGAACTCAACCCTTTTTTATTTGTGATATGCTCTCTCAGTCTAAACACTGGTGTTTTAGGAAGCCAAACAAATTAGAATAAAATAATAATAATAACAACAATGACAGTAATAGCCATACATTCTAAAACAATTGCACTGAATGAAAATGAATATTTAATAGGTATATTATTTTTTGCTTTACACTACAGTAGGAAAATTACAATACTTATTTTCTAATTTCTTCACTTGAAAGAAATATTTTGAATTTGGACTGCAGTAACGTTACCCATTTAAACCACTAGCTGTCAGCAACTCATACTACACTTTTAAGCGTTTATTTTGACAGAAGCATGCGCTAAACTCACAACACATGCAATAAATGAGTTCACTGCATTCATTCAATGTGAACTGAGCCGTTCTGAGGCACGGAAAACACCGGATCAGGAGCTGATCGCCTGAATAAAGTGTGTGTTTCACTTTGAAACAGATTAAGCCACATTACGCTTTCGGTTTTAGTTGGTTTGACAGATACTGTATCAAAGCATAATGGCTCAAAACACAACTTTAAAGACCTTTTATGTTAGAAAAAGAAGTTTAAATATATTTAAAAAACTACACTTCTTGCCTGAAAGATGACTCACTCTATCTGTTTGTCTCTCAGCTGGACAGGTTCAAGGAACCGCCAGCATTTGGCCCCATGTGTGATCTGCTGTGGTCCGACCCGCTGGAAGACTTCGGCAATGAAAAGAGTCAAGATTACTTCAGCCACAACACTGTCCGTGGATGCTCCTACTTCTACAGGTAAACCACACAACCTCCTTTAGCATCTCAATGATTTATCCTAGACAGCACTTTGAAACTCTCCTGCTTCTCACATTTCTCCTCAGAAAATCTCAACAATCTGAACTGCTATCCACATTTATTTCATAACGCTATACTCTGTCAACGCAATTGTGTCATTTATGTCTCTTTGTATTACCTCTAGGGAATTTTAGGAGAGACATCTTAGTTAAGTCTCCTGTGCTATGAACGAGCAAACACTGAGCAAAATGCTGTTCCTCCGAGACCGTTTGTACAGTGAAATGAAGGTGTAGATGAAAGTCCAGCTCCTGAAGTGCTGCACGAGTTTAATTGGAATTGTAAAGCAGTCCAAACAGTGACCAGCCTCAGCACAACACAGAATCCCCACAATCCCACGGGAATCTGCGCTCTGCCGTTACCATGACAACTGGCTACTACTGCCAGATCCGCTGAGATATGAAGATACAGAGATATAGTGAGAACCTGAGAGAAAGACAGAAATGATGGAGCAGAAAAGGAAGAGAAGGTATAAAACAGCGCAGAGCGATTAATCGAAATGAAACTGGAATCGTGATACGGCTTAGTGCGATTATCAAATCACAAAGGCTCCGATTTAATTATATAAACAGTGAAGCATTTTGTAATGAGAAGAGGTTTTAAACCTGTAGCCAACAAAGGGGGAGGCAGTTTTCTGCCAACATGAATGTACGATGGCTTAACATTTACAAAATAAAGAACCTGAGACAGAAATATTAGTATATTATGTAAAATATACATACATACATAATTATATTACATATAATATTATTTTTCTGTTGTACTGATGTATTTGTTATTTTGTTATAATAATAATAATAATTAAATAATACAATTACAAATAATAATAAATAATAATTTAAACAAAGTAATACATAATTTTAAAAAATATTTTACAAATTTAAAATGCATTATTATTATTATATTTTTAGTATAAAATAGTATTCAATAAATACAATAATAATAATTAAATGAAACAATAACAAACATATAATTAAATAAAATATTCTAATAATATTTAGTATATAATAGTATTTAATAAATAGCATATATTTATTGTCTATTAAATGTATATTACTTTAATAAAATAATAATGAATAACAATAATATAAAATAAAAAGTAATGAAAAAATATGTACACATTTAGAAATGCATTACTATTAATAATATTTTACTATAAAATAGTATTTAGGAAATAATAATTAATATTATTACTGTTGTTGTTGCTGTGATTACTATTTTGTTTATTTTTATTTAATATCAATAGTAATATTATTAATAATAATTAAATAATAGCAAAAATAATAAATAACAATACTATAAAAGAATAAACAATTAAAATATATATAATATTTGACTATAAAATAGTAATTTATCGTTGTTATTGTTGCTGTTACTCTTTGTTTATTTTTGTTTAATAGTAATAATAATATTATTAATAATAATTAAATTATAAATACTGAAATAAAAACATAATATTTGACTATAGTAACAGTATTTTGTTGTTGCTGTTGTTACTATTATTTGTTTATTTTTATTTAATAGTATTAATAATATTAATAATACTAATTAAATAAAAAAGAGTAGATAACAATAATATAAAAATAATACCTGATTTAATAGAAATGTAATATTTACAACACAATGTAATTTAGTAAATAGCATATATTTATTGTCTATGTCCATTACGATATAATAATACAATAATAATAAATAATTAAATAAAATATAATAATAATATTTGCTATAAAATAGTATTTAATAAATAGCTGTTATATGTTTATTACTATATAATAAAAATAATAATAAATAACAATAATATAAAAAATAATAAATAATGAAATAAATAATATTTAAAAATTAGAAATGCCTTACTAGTAATAATATTTTACTATTATTACTATTTGTTTATTTTTATTTAATAACAATAATAATTAAATAAAATTAATAAATAATATAAAAATAATTTAAAATATAATATTTTACTATAAAATAGTATTTATGAAATAGCATATATTTATTATCTATTATATATGTTTATTACTATATTATCCTATATAATAATATTAGTAATACTTATTATTATTGTTATTATTATTACTATTGTTATTTTATAGTTATTAATAAATGATTTTTGGGCAAAATTGTGCAAGCTTGCAAGGAACCACTGCAAACTTGCAGAATAAATGAATAGCATTTCCTTTTTTTTTGGAATAAAATCACTATTAGATTCAAGCCTACTTGAAAATAGAGAGACATTGAGAGAAAGAGAGAAAAAAAGAATAGTTAATTCTAAGCTAATGCATTTACACCACAGCCAACGCTGCGCAGCCTGTGAATGAGAGCCTCGGGTGTGAACGTTATTACCCACAATCCTCACTGTTTTCACTTCTTATGAAACCCTCTGAAATCAATGAAACACTGGATGATTGGTGTGTCTGTTATTTTCAATACACCAATATTAAAAAAAAACAAATAACATGCAAGACTATTCAACATGTAATCATACCTCACCGACTCTGAGTCCTCATCTCTTTACTAGTACCGTATTTAGACCCTTCAGATATTTTGAGCAGAAAATGATGGTGATTTTCACTGTTGGCTGCCCATTTACATCACTGCTACCCCCTGGTGGCTGATAGCGGTAAGACAATAATAAACATGCTAGCAATGGGTTAAACTACTGTACACTATCAGAGATATCAGAACTGCTGGATAATCAAATGAAACCTAATGAACTGGGAATAAGGTTTCAACAGTTATGTTAGATCTAAATCACAAGTGCTAACTGGACTATTAGCAATGACATGCTAACATCCCGTGGGGAAAAAAACAGCCTGTGGTAGTTTGCTGATCTGAGATAGTTTTAAATGGTCTCCCAGTCTAGTTAGCTTACAGGAAACTGTCCAATTATTTAGCCAAATTAGTTGTTTTATCAATGAAGGACTGTAAAGAGTGTTTATCATGCCTCATTAATGTTATTTGTTTTATCATTTTGTACAGCTATCCTGCAGTGTGTGAGTTTTTACAGACCAACAACTTACTGTCTGTCATCAGGGCACATGAGGCACAGGACGCTGGGTAAGAAAACAACACCAGCATCACTTTTTTCACATTCCCCACCTACTACAGATAGAAACTTGATGAAACACCCTTACAAACACACACAAAAGCAGTATGCGTATATGGAGTGTTTTCACGATACTGTATTGAACTAAACAGCCACTGAACCGAATGAAACTTGCATATTTTGCTGATTATTGCTGCTGAAAGTTGTAATTTATTGCCATGTTTTGGGCTGTACTAATCAGTCAAACCGGGAAGAACATTTGGAGTACTATAGACTGACAAAAGTTATAAAAAATCAAGAAAAAGAGTGCAAAAAACTGTCTGAGGAACAAAAGGTTTTTGGTTGGCCAAACTGAACCATTTGTATTTGTTCTTATCATTTCCAATCAGGTAGGTGAAATATTAGGCTAATATCTTAATTAATACTGCTTGTTTGTATCTTTACCATCTATTAACTTTAGTTTATCAAAATATTGCGCCCTTTCCTGCTTACTAAGTGCTTCTCTATATGATTTAGCACCTTCCACACGTTTTTTTTCAGTGGTTTATACAGCATAAATTAGCAAAACAATGTATTCAGTAGAACATTAACTGTGCAATCCATGCTGTTGTTTACATCTGAGTATCTTCAATATGGCCGCACACCTGGGTAACTGACCAAATCTTGACGTAAACAGCATGTTAGCTGAGTACATCATTTTACACAGTCAAATAATCATAATGTGCATTATATATGGCCTTTGCACATTAAAAGCCTTCAGGCTTCCAAACCATCATAGTTATTATAGGAAACTTAACATTTTTAGTTTGTTATCCATTGGGGTTTAAACAGGGTCCTCCACAAATAAGTACTTATTATTAATGTTTATCAAAATCTGAGGAGTAGAAGATTATTTTTCCCTTACTTATTTCCCAGTGTGATTCTAATTAAGTTTCTGATTGTCTTACTGTAATTGTCTTCCTTGTCTTCTTTGTTTCCTTGCTCTCTCAGTTACCGTATGTACAGGAAGAGTCAGACTACCGGTTTCCCTTCTCTCATCACCATCTTTTCTGCTCCAAACTACCTGGACGTTTACAACAACAAAGGTCTGAGTTCAGGTTTTCTTGATGATCACCTACAAACACATGCCAACAGATGTGATTCATTATATATGATCAAGTAATTCTTATAATGAAATTAGTTATATATTAAAGAAAAGATGACAATTTTATTATTGTTGAGATTTTTGTTTTTTGCAGTGCAGATCAGCCTAAATTTAGTTTTGGAGTCAAAAGTTTACATACACCTTGCAGAATTTGCAAAATGTTAATTATTTTACCAAAATAAGAGGGATCATACATAATGCATTATTTTTTATTTATTACTGACCTGAGTAAGATATTTCACATAAAAGATGTTTACAAACAGTCTACATATAGAAAATAAAAGTTCTTAATAATTCATAAAAATGACCCTGTTTAAAAGTTTACATACACTTGATTCTTAATACTGTGTTGTTACCTGAATAATCCACAGCTGCGTTTTTTGTTTAGTAATAGTTGTTCATGAGTCCCTTGTTTGACCTGAACAGTTAAACTGCCCGCTGTTCTTCAGAAAAATCCTTCAGGTCCCATAAATTCTATAGTTTTTTTTTTTAGCATTTTTGTGTATTTGAACCCTTCCCAACAATGACTGTATGATTTTGAGATCCATCTTTTCACACTGAGGACAACTGAGGGACTCATATGCAACTATTAAAGAAGGATCAAATGCTCACTGATGCTTAAGAAGGAAAAACGATGCATTAAGAGTCTAGGGATGAAAACTTTTGAACAGATTGAAGATGTGTATATTTTTCTTTTTTTGCCTAAATATCATATTCCTTTCATTTAGTACTGCCATTTGGAAGCTACAGAAGAAGCTTACATGTTTCCCAGAAGACAAAATAAGTTAAATTTACCCTGATCTTCAAATTCAAAAAGTTTTCAACCCCCGGCAGAAATAATAAAATATAGATAGATAGATAGATAGATAGATAGATAGATAGATAGATAGATAGATAGATAGATAGATAGATAGATAGATAGATAGATAGATAGATAGATAGATAGACATTTCTTATCTTTGTCTGAAATATGAAAGGCATGTTGCTCATAAGTTTTCTTCTGTTTCTTCTATTCTAGACCTGTTTTGTAAGATTTATAAACACTTAAGTATGTCAGAGGCCATTGTATGTAATGCAGTGTTGCAAGGCTTTGTTTTTTGTTGTGTGTCAATCATGTGCAAAGAAAAAGTAAGTTACAGTATGTATGTTCCTATGTGTATGTTACAGGTATGTTCCTATAAATATGTTTGTTTTGTGTGAATATAACTGCCTTAATGCCTCTCCGCAGCGGCTGTGCTTAAATACGAGAACAACGTAATGAACATACGGCAGTTCAACTGCTCGCCACATCCGTACTGGCTGCCCAACTTCATGGACGTCTTTACCTGGTCTCTTCCGTTCGTTGGAGAGAAAGGTGGGAAATGAGAGGAAACGTGTTCTTGAGCAATGTTGCTGAACAGCTTGAGACATCATTATTCTGACTAGATATAGCCAGTCTTTGTGACTGCACAAATTCCTTACGTTTTATTCATTCTGGGTGTGTGAGCAAAGTGGATGCGCTGTTCTGCTGACTTGTTAAAACAGAGAAGATGGAATAGGTCCATCTATTCTGTCCCAACAAGTAAAACTAGAATAAGGGGAAATGAGCCATCCAAAAATGTGTCACTTAATGGAGATTAAAGGATCAGGTTTATCCAGCATATCAATATTAGCATGGCATTTCTTATTATGTTGTTGTGAATGTAATTGTTCATGATTATCGTAGTTTATGCTAAAATATCTTGACTTTTTGATGTTTGACACTTCTACAGTGACAGAAATGTTGGTGAATGTTCTGAGTATCTGCTCTGATGATGAGCTTATGAATGATGGAGATGAGATCTTTGATGGTGAGGACTGCACATTTCTATGATTACACCTAGTTTTTAAAGTCAAACACAGCAAAATGACAACTAAAATTAACATATTGATGAATTTTTGGCATTCGCTATCAACTGTGCACACTTCAATAAATTGTTTCGAAACTGGACAATTAGCATTGATGTACTGTAGTTTTCAGCTTCAACATGTTGTTTATGAAATCTAAGTTTGTTTCCTGGTTCCTTTTAGCTAATGCTGCGGCTGCCCGTAAAGAGGTCATCAGAAACAAGATCCGTGCCATCGGCAAAATGGCCAAAATGTTCTCAGTCCTGCGGTGAGTCTGGGAGGGGTTGGGAACACATGTTTGTGGTTTGGATGTGTAGGACATTAAAAATATTAATATACAGCGATATCTGTGTGCTTGTGTGGTGTGAGACAGTGTTGTTATTGCTACGTAGAAACTTTTAAAAATCATTTGTGAAAACAATAAAAAAATAAATTTTAGATTAAAAAAATTGAAAAGTATAAATAAAACAAGTAATGTATCAAAATTACTAAAAGTAAAATAAAAATTACAGAAAAAAATGACAATGAAAACTGTAATTATTATTGCTGGGCAACAATTAATCACATCCAAAATAAATGTTTTTGTTTACATATTATGTGTGTGCACTGTGTATATTTATAATGTGTGTATAAATACACACACATGCATGTATATATTTAAGAAAAAATATGTTATAATTATATATTATACAAATATTATATAAACAAAGATGTTTATTTTGGATGTGATTAATCATTGCCCAGCACTAGTAATTATTAAAAAAAATGCTAATTAATTATTTTTTTGTCTTTTCAATTACATGTATTTGTGATAAGCTTGGGTTTCGTGCATAAACCTTGGTTACTACGGTAAATTAAATGTAAGGGATATGAAATTTACACTATTGAATGCTTTTTATCATGGGTTAATGCCACTTTTAACTTTGGTTAACATTGATTTTAAAAGGTCTAATCCAGTGTCAAAGGTGGCCAATCACAAACTAAACAATAGTTACATCATTAAATATTCATGCGTTGATTTGCAGAAACATCTATTATTATTATTGTTGAAGTACATTTCAAGAGACACATTTCCACAAATGGACAAGCAGTTATTAAAACAGGCATGCTGCATGTTGCAAGCTGTGCTTGTCCAATTTATGTCATTAACCTCATAATTATGCGAATAAGAATGTTAAATAAGGGTTTACAAATGTACAGCATAAAAAAACTAAGTTTGAAAAAGTATGGCAGTGTAAAATAAGATAGGCCGGGTTTAAAAACGACCACAGGTTAACAGTTATTTAATATTATATACTCAGTCAAACCAAAATTTATTCAGACACCTTCAACATTTCTCTCATTCACACAGTTTATTTGCTATAGTTTAGAAAATGGTAATAAAATATGACAAGAACTAAAGGTTTTAGGAGTTAAAGGAGTAGTTCACTTTCAGAACAAAAATTTACAGATAATGTACTCACCCCCTTGTCATCCATGATGTTTATGTCTTTCTTTCTTCAGTTGTAAGGAAATTATATTTTTTGAGTAAAACATTTCAGGATTTCTCTCCATATAATGGACTTCCATGTTGCCCACGAGTTTGAACTTCCAAAATGCAGTTTCAAAGGGCTCTAAACGATCACAGCCGACGAAAGAAGGGTCTTATCTAGCAAAACGATGGGTTATTTTCTAAAACAAAATTACAATTTATATACATTTTAACCTCAAATGCTCGTCTTGCATAAATTGTAAATGTTTTTAGAAAATAACTGAATGTTTCGCTAGATAAGACCTTTCTTCCTCAGCTGTGATCATTTAGAGCCCTTTGAAGCTGCATTTGAACTGCGTTTTGGAAGTTCAAACTCAGTGCACCATAGAAGTCCATGATATGGAGAGAAATGATGAAATGTTTTCCTCAAAAAAAAAAAAAAGACTTTATTTACGACTGAAGAAAGAAAGACATGAACATCTTGGATGACAAGGGGGTGGGTACAATTATGATAGAAAGGTATGTAACAAAAAATGGTCTGGTCAAAGTGTCAAATCAAATTTTGGTCCCAAATCTTTATCAATTTACTGGTAGTCCATTGTATAAAGAATTTTTGGAAATAATATGTCACAGTTTACTTTATTTTGCTATCCTCACATACATAAATAAAATGTAGTGTCCTGCACACATTAGTAAAAAAATATCAAAAAGTATATCTGGTGTCTGAATAATTCTTGGTTTGACTGTATAATATTATAGTGTTATAGAATTAATATTTAGAATTATTTTTACATTGTCAGTGATCATTTTAATTTGTGTTTTTTGTATTTAGGTCATTTTTATTAGTTTTTTACGTTTAAATTATTTCTATTAATTGGATGTCCATTTTCCACAAGTTGGTATGATTCTTTTGAGTCTTCATGAAATGTCTGCAAAATACTTTGGTTAAAATTCCCCATTGGTTGTGTAAAGCAATACCTTTTTTACCTTGTCAAAAACAGCTATGTTCACAGCAACCCATTTCGGTGCATGCCTCTTAAATTGATAATGAGCTACTGCTCACCCCGCCCCCTCTTCCATTTTTGGTGTGTTCAGTGGCGTATTACCATCAAAAACAAAACTAATCCACTGCGCCCTCAAAAGCTCTGATGTCGGAAGAAAATGACTCTTATGTTCAATTTTACATCCAAATACAAAACACCTGCATTGCTTACGAGACATTGCTGTCGCTAAAGCGGCTGGAGAGCAGAGAAAATGTCTGACAGCGTACAACTGGCTGAGGGAAATATGCTAATATGGGACAGTCCGTCAGGGGTCGTGGCCTTGATAATTGAGATGGTTTAGGTTTTTTTTTGTGTGAGTGAAAGGAGTGAATGGATTTATGAGTATATGAGTGTTTAATCAGAGACGTGTGGTTGTGTTTCAACAGAGAGGAGAGTGAGAATGTGTTAACCCTGAAAGGTCTGACCCCGACCGGCATGCTGCCGAGCGGCGTACTGTCTGGAGGAAAACAGACCTTGCAGAGCGGTGAGTTACAAAAGCAAACATCGCTCTGTCTCTTTCTTTCCCATCACGGCCTCTTTTCTCTTTCAAGATCACTAAGATAATGACTTACAAACTCATCGACATGTTTGCTAACCCCTCTCTTTTAGTTCATTCTCTTCGCTAATGAAACCATCAGAAAAATGCACACACATACAGCCGGACACACTAACCGGCTAACGCTAACTGCTAACTGCCCGCGGAAGCTACTTGGCAGCTAATGCTGGGGCATTGTGCTGCGTGCATGACTGTCACAATAAACTTCCCCATCCATCCTCCCTCTCTTCCTCTCTCCTTCTCTCCGTCTGTCTTTCTGTGCCTCCTCAGCTACCATCGAGGCCATTGAAGCCGTCGAGACGGTTGAGGATGGAGAAGGTAAACTGGCCGGCCTCTATCTCTCTCTGTGCTGCTCAGAGGTTTCATAGCGACCGCCGTAACACGCTAGCTAGCTAGACAGCGCAGCCTAGCTAACTGACCGTGCGGGGTGCTATGACTGGTCAGGGATTGTGTATTTCTCACAGACACACACACACATACAAACAAACACATACACACACATTTATCTAAATATCTAACTATCTAACTATGTTCAAAAGTTTAGGGTCAGTAAGATTTTTTTAAATTAATACATTTATTGTATGTATTTTCAGAAAGTTTGGGGAAATTAGTTCTCTCTCCAAATTTGTCACTACCGAAACACAGTAGTATATAATTTAATTTAAAAAAAAAAACGATTAAGGTTTTGTTTATATCTACCTTGTAAATATATATTTTTCTATTTTATTAAAAAGTTTTCAGAGATTAATTATTAACAGTTACAATTTTAACAATATTTCAAGTGTGATTTATGAGATTTGTTGTATTTTGAATCCAATCTTTCTTTGTAAAAGACAAAAAGTTGATTATACTGATTTGAAACTTAAGGATTTATTAGTTTGAATATACATTGAACTAAACACTATCATAACATCTAAGTTGATAAGTCAGTATATCCCATGTTTCGGTAGTGACTGAACATTTCAAGTAGTGACTATAATGCTTTAGTAGCGACCACATCAAATACAGAATTTTAACCCACATACTAAAACTCTACTAAAACATACTAAAATACTAAAAACTGTACTAACTGCATAACTGTACTAAAATTGTGTTTATTTCCCCTAAATAAAGGATTATGTGTTCCCTTTTGTCAATACTGAAACGATGACATGTTTTGGTCGTGACTGTTACAGTAGTAACAAAGATGTCACTTTTCAACCTAGCTCAAAGATGCTAATCAGCACATGGTTAGCTAGCACAGTTCTGAACAGTTAAAAACTAAATGTTATGGAGTAACTCCCAAAAAAGATTTTGGGATTTTTCATACTTTTGAACACATTTACCTCAAAATGATGGGGCCTATCTACTCACCAAGCAGCTATGAGAGACAATGACATAAATATTTCCTAAATAAAAAAAAAAAGGAAGGGATTTTACATAAACTTTCAAGGAAAATATAAAAAATATATATTTTTGAACTTTTATTTTTTCAGAACAACAATGGAATAAAATGCAAAAATTATTTTAATATCAATTTCATGAGTTGAAATTTAGTGGTTAGGGTTCGGGACAGCCACCTCCCAATTGAAAGTACCCAATAAATTATGATTTTATATATATATATGTTGAAGGAGTGGTTAACTTCCAAAACAAAAATTTACAGATATTGTACTCACCCACTTGTCATTCAAGATATTCATGTCTTTTTTTCTTCAGTCGTAAAGAAATTATGTTTTTTAGAGGAAAACATTTCAGGATTTCTCTCATATAGTGGACTTCTATGGTGCCCCTGAGTTTGAACTTCCAAAATGCAGTTTAAATGCAGCTTCAAAGGGCTCTAAACGATCCCAGCTGAGGAAGAAGGGTCTTATGTAGTGAAACGATCAGTTATTTTCTTTAAAAATGTACAATTTATATACTTTTTAACCTCAAAAGCTCGTTTTGTCTAGCTCTGCGTGAACTCTGTGTATTCCGGTTCATGACATCTTATTTTCTCCTCCAACTTCAAAATTGTCCTTCATCAATGCAAAGTATACCGACCCAATGACAAGACGACCGTTTGAGGTTAAAACGTATATAAACTGTAACATTTTTCGGAAATAAACAATAGTTTCACTAGATCGTTTGGCCGGCTGGGATCATTTAGAGCCCTTTTAACCTGCATTTAAACTGCATTTTGGACGTTCAAACTCGGGGGCACCATAGAAGTCCATTATATAGAGAAAAATCTTGAAATGTTGTCCTCAAAAAACATCATTTCTTTACGACCGAAGAAAGAAAGACATGAACATCTTGAATAGCAAGGGGGTGAGTACATTATCTGTAAATTTTTGTTCTGGAAGTGAACTACTGCTTTAAGCTTACTGACATTTTAAATATTATTGTGGGTTTCAATAGATAATAAAAGGATCTTACTAGTAAACATCTAAGATTTGAATACTTAAATGCTTTTAAAATTCTGTAGAATGGCCCATACAACACAATGCACATTCAGCCAATAGACAATCTCATTTTAGTAAAAACTAGATCCCAGCCCTGTTTAAATCAGCATATAAAATATGTTCTCTGTCAATAATTGTAGTTCATATGTTGTTTAGAAAGCTAATCCAGTCTGAATAGTGTTTTATAGAAATACACACACACATGCATACACACGAACAAACACACACACACACACACACACACACACACCGGTGTCTTCCTGCTTATGCAAATGCTGGACTCTGCTCTGCTGTTCTCCACCCTTTTTTCCAACGGCACACATTCTTATGTACCTAATCATCAAGGTTACAGAATGACTCAGCAGACGGCAAGAATCTGGGCCATGGGCAGGTGAGGGCGCGCGCCCCTGCCTCTCACTAATGACCCAGTATTCTTACAGCACCCCGCCCCAAACGCTGATCACCCCAGCGCCGCTCCTCGCGCACTCACTCTGGGTTTGGTCTATCATGACCATGTGATCTGCAGGGATCATGTGACCTCTCTATGACAGGGTTTGCTTTTAGACTCATTCTAAATGGACTTTGCTTTTATGTGGTAAACAATGACTTAAAGGTCAATGAGGGTTCTGGATGTTAAATGCCATTTAAATTCTCCATAGCAAAATAGGCTTTAATCAATAACTTATTAGGCTTGTGAGACTGACCTAGAGCTCAAAGGTTGTGAAGCAATGAAATACGCATCACTTAGATGAAAACAAAAACATGTTTCACACCCAAAATCCTTTGTTGTGTTGCATTCCCGATGACGATATAATACAAAACAAGTTGAATGAATTTCTATGTATCTTTCATGAAATTATTATTATTTGTTTTAATGTTTTACAGCAGTACTTATTTGAAGGATAACACTTTTTAGGATTTATAGCTAGTTTTCGAAAAAATACTTAACTGATCTCATGACAAACACTTACCGGTGGGAACTTTTTCAAAAGATGTAAACTATGTACCAATAAGTACATATCACTGCAGTTTCCAACAGAAATGAGGCAGTAAAACAGAGAGCACTTGTAATTATTTTTGTACACAGTTATGATTACAGCTCAATATGTTGGGTTGGGACAACCTTGGGTACGAATCCCGTGAAAATCATGACGATGAAAGTGCTGAAAGATGAGCGATCAAAAAACAAGTTAAAACGGCATGCTTGTGATTGCATTTTAGGTATTAGGTTTAGGTATAGCGCAGATGGATGTTATTTTAAAATGTCACTTACAATGCCACTTAAAGTCAGAACTGCAGTGACACATACAAAACCAACATCGCATAAAATGGATCATGTGTACATTCATCTGTTCTGTGGGAAACAAACAACACTCTTTAAGCTCCACATTTTACATTGAATATGCGAAAAAGTTCCCACAGTTACATTTTCGTCATGAGATCAGTTTGCAAAATTCCTATGGAGAAAATCAGTGGCAAAATACGCCCAAAACTTTCTTCTCAACACACAATTTGATATGGGAAGAGCTTCAATGTATTTGAAAGCCAAAAGCATCTCTGTTGTCTGGGAGCAAACCCAAGAGAGGGTCTCACATCATCTCTGACTGTGGTATGAAGCACTATGTTTCCATCAGAATGGATCAAAGTACATTAAAATTGACATTACAAAAAGCTATTTTGATGCTGGTGAAATGGGTTTGTTTTCTAATGGAAACATTGACTGTGCTATTGGTCCTTGTGAGGTTTTTCAGTTGAAGTGGGAGTGAAAGTGATAAGATGTGACGTCCATTATCATCGCCACAGCTGTTCCCGTGTGCACCATATGCAGTGTTGGGGAGTAACTAGTTACATGTAACAGAGTTACATAGTTTAATTACAAAATAAATGTAACTGTAATCCGTTACAATTATCTATAAAAAAGTGTGTAATTAAATCAAAATGTTACTGAATATTTTTTGCAAAAAGCTAGGATATGTTGAATAATATAATTTTTTTCAGGAGTTTCAGGAGGACACAGTATAGGACACATGCTGATTAAAAAAAATCCTATTCGGGTTTATGTACAGTTAAAGTCAAAAGTTTACATACACCTTGCAGAATTTGCAAAATGTCAATAATTTTACCTAAATAAGAAGGATCATACAAAATGCATGTTATTTTTTATTTACTACTGACCTGAGAAAGATATTTCATATAGTCCACAAGAGACAATAATAGTTGAATTTATAATATTACCCTGTTTAAAAGTTTTCATAGACTTAATTCTTAATACTTACCTGTTGTTACCTGAATGTTACTAATTTTTTTTTTTTTAGTGATAGTTGTTCATGAGTCCCTTGCTGCTGTTCTTCAGAAAAATCCTTCAGGTCTTACAAATTCTTTGGCTTTTCAGCATTTTTGTGTATTTGAACCCTTTCCAACAATGACTGTATGATTTTGAGATCCATCTTTTCACACAGAGGACAACTGAGAGACTGAACTGTTACAGAAGGTTAAAATGCTCACTGGTGCTCCAAAAGGAAACACAAAGGAAACACAATGCATTAAGGGGGTGAAGACTTTTAGAATTTGAAGATCAGGGTAAATAAAACTAATTTTGTCTTCTGGGAAACATGTGCATATCTTCGTTAGCTTCTGAAGGGCAGTACTAAATGAAAAAAAAAAAAAAGAAATTTAGACAAAATAAGAAAAATATATACATCTTCATTCACTTCTACAGTTTACACCCCTGACTCTTACGTAATGCATTTTTCATTCTGGAGCATCAGGAAGCATTTGAACCTTCTGTAATAGTTGCATATGAGTCCCTCAGTTGTCCTCAGTGTGAAAAGATGGATTTCAAAATCATACAGTCATTGTTGGAAAGGGTCAGAAATTCTCAAAAATGCTAAAAAAACAAAACAAAGAAGAACAGCAGGCAGTTTAACTGTTCAGGACAAACAAGGGACTCATAGGGAATAACTATCACTAAACAAAAAAAAAAAAAAACTGTGGGTCATTCAGGTACCAACACATTATTAAAATTTTTATAAATTCAATTATTATTATCTCTTGTTGACTATATGTAAACATCTTTTATGTGAAATATCTTATTCAGGTCAGTACTATATAAAAAATAACATGCATTTTGTAAAATAATTAACATTTTGCAGATTCTGCAAGGTGTATGTAAACTTTTGACTTAAACTGTATATGCTTTTTTTTTTTTTTAAGATTAACTTTTTCCCAAGGCATTGTTAGATGCCATTGTTTCAGTGTCGTAGCTATGCAAAGATCTGATTTCAAAAACAATATCATAGCTATTAAACCGCATCTTATGATTTTAAATTAGTATTTAACCTCAGAACGATCTCAAATTTAAAAAAAGGTGCTAAAGTCTGATTTTTTTAGAGGCTGTACTTTAAAATCAAATTATTTAAGTGATGAAGGATTTTGAAAGTCTGACAGCCTGGTTTAAATGTTTGAAAATGTTTTTTTTTTTTTATAGAAATTTTGAAAAGTAATCAAATGTTTCATTACTTTAATAAAGAAAAAGTTACACAACTTATTGCATTTTAAATAGATTAATCTGTAACTATTACAGTTCCAAAGTAACCTTCCCAACACTGAACATATATTGTGTGTGTGTGTGTGTGTGTGTGTGTGTGTGTGTGTGTGTGTGTGTGTGTGTGTGTGTGTGTGTGTGTGTGTGTGACTGGTTGTGAAATACTTGCAATTGTGAATTTGTGCTTATAATGTGTTTGAAGAGACATCTGTGTATGAGAAAAATTTCAAGTCATACCACATCACATTTCACTCCAATAATCAAAAGAAATAAACGCATAAAAATAATAATATTAATATGCATGCAAAATGTTAAACAAATAAATATATTTGCATTGTTATTATTAATATTGCAGTGTAATGCAATATAATAGTCCCGGAATGTCCATTATAATAATTTGTCTGGGCATTCCCAATATTGTAAAATAATGAATGTTGTACAATTACCACCTTGGTAAAAATAAATATATTATTTTTCACATTACAGTAATTATATCAACTATTATTTTTTATTTTATACATGCATGCATGTATTTATTTTTAAATACTGTATGTTGTATTTTTGAACTTTGTTTCATTACAACACTAATGTTGGGAGGAAAAAAGGCAGATTTTGAAGTGAAATATGACCCAGACATGTGTATGTGTGTATCTGTTGATATAGTGTATGTCAAGAGAACCCTCTGTGACTGTATCAAATTTATATAATAAGGCACTCATCTGTCTCACAGTTTGTGATCATTTGTGGTATGTCTGTCTGGTTTAGATTTTGCCCATGCACAATTGGTGACTGCTCTTCTTTTCTCTCTTTTGTCTCTCGTAGCCATCCGTGGCTTTTCTCCACAGCACAAGATCAACAGTTTCGAGGAGGCGAAGGGTCTGGACCGCATCAACGAGCGCATGCCGCCTCGCCGAGACGTGGTCAACAGCGTGGGGCTGTCGATGGGCAAGATGAACATGGCCGAATCCAACGGCACAGATGACAACAGCAATATCCAGTGATTCATCTCCTCCTCCTCTGCCTCCTCCTTCTCCTCCTGTCCCTCGCTCGCCCCTGCTCCTCCTTCTCCTCCCATAACGCAGTTCTCCCCTCTCCCCTCCTCATTTTCACTGCTACCGTCTATGTAGCAGATGGATTATGTGATATATTTAGACAGAACTCCCTGCTTGACGTTCAACGGCCTCAACAACAAACGACGAGATGGGCCGCGCGAGGATGATCATGCGTGAGAGTTGCATGATGGGATATGTAGTTTTACGGATATGGGGCTATGTAATGGAAATACGAACATGGAGTGCATTTCCTGTTCCTTTGTCCGAAGAAATGTTTATTTATGCGTGTTTGCACTTTGCGTGCGTGTCTGTGTGCGTGTGTGGGCGACATGTGATATATAATTAATATATGATGACGATAAGTAGGTTTTCACAAACGCTTACCTTTTTTCTTTTTCTTGGCCTGCTGTGAAACATAAAACACAAGGCTGACGCTCTATTTATTGGAAAGCGTCGGAGCGCGCGAGAAGCTTATAACCGTTTACGTTCACACTTCTATGTTTTGCTACTAGTAATCACTATATCTATGGAATAACTAATATTACACAGAATAACTTCACACGATTAATCCGCAAATAACGGAGCAGTTTGGAGTCGCCGTAACGCCCCTCATGCTGTGTTGTGTAAATCCGCCGTTGTCACGTTGTGCTGCGGTTGCTATGGCAGTCTGACACTTTCCCGCCTCCTCTGGCGCTCCGGAGCAGAGCGATGGGGGGAAGCGTTCAGTCAGCTGTGTGTGTGTGTGTGTGTGTGTGTGTGTGTGTGTGTGTGTGTGTGTGTGTGTGTGTGTGTGTGTGTGTGTGTGTGTGTGAGAGAAACAGGGGTGTGATTTGATCTAAGGGATTGCGTTGGGCTGTTATGGGTGGTTTCAAACAGGTCCTTGTCCTGTGTCTGTGCACTACACAGAACGGATTTCCAGCCACGCATAATTCATGGGAGTTTATTTTGTATATAAATGGCGTATATTTTTAAGGACCGTTTTGTTATGGCTTATTTTAATGTTCTTTTATTTTGTATTCAAGCTATTTATTTATTTATTGTTTGTTTGTTTGTCTGGGTTTTGTTTTGTTTGTTTGTTAGTTTGTTTACATTGCTGTACAGTTAATTAAGCTCCGATGAGGTGTTAAAACCCTTTTGCGTTTCTTTATCGATGTACAGAAGTTATCCAGTAGTGTGAAGGAACATATAATTCTGTGAAGACATCCGGGCTGCCAAAGCATGACTGCATGGTTATTTCAAATGTAAATTGAATATGGACACACCTTAACGTGTCTCACATTTTTAAGGAGAAGTATATGCTGATCATTATTCTAAACAATATTCTGGTTACTTATGATTATTAAGAGTTCTGCTGGTTTATTCCACTTTGCCTCATCCTTGTTTCGGTTGCTCATTGTGCTTTACTTTATGAATAATGAAAACGTTCATGAGTTACTTGTGATTCTATATCTTGTATTTTTCTCTGGAGCTTCATTCTGAGCATCATGATTTCCTGACCTACAGTACGGACAGTGTGAGCATGCCCTATGGGACAAATCTCTTTTTTTACTCTTGAATAAAATATGCATGAACCTTTTGGATTTTTCTGATTTATTCAGTTCGCATTGACAGTGTGGCACGGTTCTTACAAACAGTAAACTATAAATCAGGATGGACATCAGCATCTCCTTCATAAAGCAAAAATGTTCAACATACACGACCAGTCAAAGGTTTTTGAACAGTAAGATTTTTAGTTTTTTGAAGTCTCTTCTGCTCAATCAAGCCTGCATTTATTTGATCCAAAGAACAGCAAAATTTGTAATTATTTTTACTATTTAAAATAACTGTTTTCTATTTGAATATATTTTATAAATAATTTACTCCTGTGATTTCAAAGCTGAATTTTTAGCATCATTACTCCAGTCACATGATCCTTCAGAAATCATTCTAATATTCTGATTTGCTACTCAAAAAAAATTTATTATTATTATGTTGAAAACAGCTGAGTAGAAAGTTTTCTTTGATGAATAGAAAGTTTAAAAGAACAGCATTTATTTGAAACTGATATCTTGTTTAACATTATAAATGTTTTTATCATCACTTTTGATCAATTTAAAGCATCTGGTAAAAATGGTAAAATCTTAAAAAAAACTTTTGACTGTTAGTGTATATAAGCAATATCACACTCGTAGACGTGAGATATGGCTGTATATCGGCACGGCTGTGATTCGGCCATAGGCACGAGGCCCAGGGTTGCCAGGTCTGTGTAATAAAATTAGCCCAACTGCTACTTCTAACTTGCCCAATCATGGCCAAAATTAGCCCAATCACGTTCCAGGGGGTCCTCCTTGGTCGAAATCAAATTATAAGAGGGCCAAATGGTTAGCTTTAACTCGCAACAACAATATAAAAGTAGCCCATTTCTGCAGGAAAACTGTGGACTTGGCAACACTGATGAGGCTGCAGGCCGATATCTCACGTCTACGAGTGTGATATTGCGTTTATACAACAGTTCGATGGCACAAGTGTGTAAATATATAAGAAACAACAGCGAGTGTCTTTAAAAACCCTCTTTTGTGCAGAACTACTTCCTTCCGCCATGGATTCAAATCTCAGTTTGACAGTTGAACAGCTGAGCACAAGAACAGAACGGCTGCTGACGATCCAGAGCTCTCATGTCCGAAAACGTCAAAGCAAATTTTCAAATAGACGCTATCTTTAGTAATGAACTGGATATTTAAACTATAAACAAGTACAGTCTTGCCTGAAAACCTTGTAAAACTACATTCCGTGACACAAAAACTGTAATATTTATAAAATGATACTGGATTTGGGCCTCTCGCTGTAAGAAGTACACCGCAAGCGGAGTGATACAATTACAAACTGTGAAGCAGCTGTTGGAGTTCTGATATCGCTCTAATATTGCAGTCTTATCAACCAATCAGATTTGAGGACGAGAATGAACTGTTGTATAAATAAATATATAAATCACAAAAGTCTGTAAGATTTGTTTTTAAAAGATTATGTTTAAAAGACTTTAATGTTCACCAAGACTGCATTTATTTGATCAAACAGTCAAAAACAGTAATACTGTGAAATACTACAATATAAAAAACTTATATATATATATATATATATATATATATATATATATATATATAATTTAAAATGTAGTTTATTCCTGTGATGCGATGCTGAATTTTCAGCATAATTTCAGCACTCCAGTCTTCATCGTCACATAACCTAGGCATGTTCTTGACAGGTTTCATATGATTCACCCATGAACATGAACACACAAGCCACATTGTCTCCATTTGTTAAGTTTTTAATTAGTAATTAATTGTACATTAGTTTCTGATTAAAAGAAATGTCACAACTGCAGTGAATGTCAGAGGTCTATATAAATGTGTTCTATGAGAAGCCTGAGCAGCTTGTGATGTTTTACAGGTAATCCTAACTTCTTGATTTTATCTTGCCAAGATGTTGCTGAAAGCAAGTGGGAGAGACATTACAGGTCACTAAACACACAGATGGCTCATATTTCTCTGAAAATGTTCTACCATCACATCGCAGACTGTTGTGATCAACAGATGGCAATTTAGAACGATATTTGATGAACAAAATGCTTATTGTACAAACACAAACAAATGGTCATTAATACAAATAAACGGAACAAAGATGCAAATATGAAACTTTTTTACATATATACTTGCACTTGTATTTAAAATATAAAAGTTTTAAAATATAACTAAAAATTTGAAAATATACTAAAATAAAACCTACACTCAAAAGAGATTATAAAACAGACATGAATGTAAAGTAGGCATACATAAACAGAAACAGTTCCAAACAAAGTCATAGCAGAACCACTGCAACATGCATTCAGGGACTCCTCATAAGGATCTTTTTGGAACAAATTGGTTGAATCAATGATTCAAGACTCACTTAAAAGAATAGTTGCTTGGTTGTTTTTTGAATTAACCATAAGTGTTTTGAACGAATCTGCCGAATGAATGATTGAAAGACTCTTTTGTTTGTAAATGTAGCAGCGTCCGTAAAACGAATCATTACATGAATGATTCAGTGACTCGTTCATAAGTACAGCGGCTGCATCCAAAATCGCATACTTTCCTACATAGATGGCTAAAAACAGTTTGTAACAAAATAAGTATGTCGGAATTTACAGTACTTATAAAAGAGTAAGCAAAAAGTACCTGAATGAACTACTACTACTGGTGTGATTCTGAATTTTGCATACAATGGACACTTTACTGTCCCATGAGGCCACAGGACAGAAGTATGAAAGGCAGTAGCAGTAAAGTTGCGAATTTAACTTATGCACAATAATGGAATATTGCATAAAACATTTGCACCGTTTCCATCCAACGGGTCAAAAAGAACAAAATAATCACTTCCTGATATCACTAAGAAAAACAGGAGAACTCACCAAATGTAATAATTTTCATAAATAATATATACTTTCGCCTCAGAGCGAGCAGACGATACGCAATAATTGTGTTCATTGTTTTCGGAGTGGATGCCTGCTGTTTGTGATTGCAGTTGTGTAAGACGGTTCTGGAAGGCAATTATACGAAAATACTTTGACGACAGACTTTGCTCAGGCATTTCAGAATTGCCATAACAATATTTCATATACTTTGCAACAATATCGTACTGCTGGTTAGTCAGGTTACGCCATCCCATCGTGCAAATTCACACTATTTTGGTGCGCATGGAGGAATTTATTTGCAAAATGCATTTCCATCTCCCATTATTACCATTAACCCTTTTTCGCACAAGTCAGAAACCGCTTCAAGCAAGCATCAAGCGTTCTTGCGAATTAAAGGATTTTTTTTTTCCAGAAATTGGGCATTTTCATTACTTATTTCTGATTCGATACTTCAAAATGCTCATAAAAACAGGCTGATGGAAACATTGCTAGTGACTCATAATTAGATATTGACAACATTGCAAGTTCAGTACGCCCAAAATACATTCAAACTACACATATTCGTAACTCTTTTTGTGGTTGCTATTTAATTACTTTTCAAAAAAGTAACTACTCATGCGATTTTGGACACAGCCACTGGTTTCGTTTCTGAACAAACCAGTGTTTTTTGACTATAATTGGCTGAAGTAATGATTCAGGACCCATTATCCACCTTATTTTTCCTGTAAGAGCGAACACGGCCATTTGTACATTTTATGGGTCTTGCTACCAGTTTCATCCACTTCCAGCTATTTTTAGCTGTACAAAACAGCACGTTTTGCTGCTTGAAATTGCAGATTGGTGCGTTTTACCACATTATTTTAATGTATTTTCTTAATTATGAACACACTGGTTTGTAGTGCAAACAGTTTTATCATTTACTGCACGTTGTTATTCTTTTCCTTATTTCCCTATAGCGAATAATGAACCAGAAGTCTCGCCCATAAGGCTCACTTAAGGGCAGTTGCTTATCTCTTGTGACTAAATTAATCATTATGGAGTCACTCAACTGATTCATTATGACAGTCACCTGACGCCACCTACTGGTGTATAGATGTAACCTACAGAAAAAGTCACTGAACAATCTCTGGAGCTCATCATAAGTGTAATTATTTGATAAGTGACCTAAATTTCAAATGCTTTTTAAACCTTACATTAAGTCCTTAAACATTTGCTTGAGTCCCACATTTTCAATGATCTTAGATACTGTACTTTCTTATCCACATGTGAATATGTACTCTAAATAGCCTATGTTCAATATTTTATACTGTTTTAAACTTACATTTATTTTTGAAGGCAACATATGGTGAATATTTTTCATTTTTTAGAGATTATTGGTAGAGTGCATTCAAATTATTAGGAAAACAGAACTCCAAGCTTGTTTCGAGAAGGACTTGTATAATATCCATTACTGAAAGTGAAAGTGAATGTGACAAAGAACACTAAGAAATAAGGTGTGTTATGAAAGAGAAGGCAGAGCCAAGCAATAGAGACAAAGAGCGAGAGAGAAAGAGAGATCCTGAGAGAAGATTGCACGGAAGAGTAAAAATCACCGGTCACAATCAAAGCTAATGTAAGGTAAGTTTAAACATGTATTATCATTTCTTAGAATCAACTTTCTTATCATTTTATATGTACAGCATTTGTATAAGAGGGCAAAATATATAAAGCAAGCAGCATAATAGGTGCTGGATAACACAAGCCTACTCAAAAATTTAACATTTTTCATTTTACCTGATGCATTTTTATGGCTAAAACATATACCTGGTGAAAAAAACAGCTAAAACCAGCCTAGGCTGGTTGGCTGGTTTTAGCTGGTCAACCAGCCTGGTTTTAGCTGGTCATAGCTGGAAGGCAGGCTGTTTTAGAGGGGGTTTGGCCACTTTTCCAGCCTGGCCAGGCTGGTCTTAGCTGGTCAGGCTGAGAAACCACCAGCTAAAACCAGCCTGACCAGCCTGGGAGACCAGCTTAAACCAGCCACTTCCAGCTTAAATCAGCTAAGACCAGCCAACCAGCCTAGGCTGGTATTAGCTGTTTTTTTCAGCAGGGATGTTTTAAATTCGCAAATCAGTTAACTTTTTTTAAAATATGGCATTTATTATTTGAACGTCCCGGCGGCATGACAACTAAACTTTCTAAAACTGTGGATGAATAAAGAAAAAAAAAAATAGAAAATAGAAAAACAAAATCTTTTAATACATATACTTAGAATCAAATCATTCTAAATGTGCCAAACTGCTTTTCAATCCAAACAAATCCACTTATAGTCTCACACCCCTTTCGACAACTAGACAATAAACACCATAAACCATGCATGATTCATTCTGATAGTCAACACGAACACCAATAAAGCTATCTGTATGAAGTTGTGTACGGATCAGGTTTAGATCGAGTAATTTATGTGGTTAGAGTTGGATATCGAAATAAAGCAGCAGGTGTTTTCCTCCACTTGCGGTTTGCGTTGTCCGTATCTGTCATATTCCAGGTGAAATGCAAACGAGCTGTAGGCCTATATCCAAATACTTAAGAGACGACAGTGGTAAAACAAGGAGTGGCATTCATTATTGCAAAACTTGCAGTTCCCGTAAACCCGGGTCAGATGCAATCTTATGCACAGCTTTAAAACAACACTATGTCCAAAACAAGAACCAATTCAAAATTGAAAGTAGAAGTAGAATTTCTCTGGAATCTTAAGTGTAAAAGCACACCAGAAATAGATGTAGGGTATTTCTTTAACTATGGACAGTTCTGTCATATTGGAAAAAAATTGTTCTCTTAAAACTTTTCACACTTATAGAGTTTAATGTTTTATACGTTTATTATGAGTTTTAAAACGGTTTGTTAAAAATCAACCTCTGGGGAATTTAAGTGCAGTATACCAGTTGTAAATTGATGTCTACACTGTGGATTGTTGCGTTCATTTCAGATGACTGGTGTGATGGGAGAAGACGGTCTGGTCCCCAGAGAGCGCAGCAGCCTGCCAGTGCTGTGTGCTGCTGGACTGGGGCTTCTCATGCTGCTGATTGCTTGGCTGCTGGACGCTGACAAGTTCAGTGAGAGAGTTGGAATGATCGTTTTTTGCATCACAGTAGAAGTGTTTATTCACGGTGTGTGCTTGTTTGCAGAGGAGTGGCTCTTCCATTCCAGGCAAAGGTTAGAAAACTATGCAAATACTTAATACAGTATGTCCTCGCATCACGTAATTTAGTTGCAGTATGCAATATGGTACAATTTTGTCTTTCCACTATCCACCTTATTGTTCTCATAAGAGCGGGTGCAGCCGTTTGTACCTTGTATAGGTGTGGCTTCTGGTCTCATCCCTCCAGCTATTTTTAGCTGTACAAAACAGCTCTTTTGCTTCTTGATATTGCAAATTGGTGTGTCTTACTATATTATTTTAATGTAAAATCTTAATTATGAACACTGGTTTGTAGTGCAAACAGTTTTACTGTTGATATTCGCCTCGTTATTTCCCCGGATTCTTGCCCATGGTCTTACTTCTGCATTGAAGAATAGGGTGGATAAAGAATCTCTGTGGAATGTATGTTGAAGGAGAAGTTCACTACCAGAGCAAAAATTTACAGATAATCTACTCACCCCCTTGTCAAGATGTTCATGTCTTTCTTTCTTCTGTCATAAATAAATTGTGTTTTCTGAGAAAAAAATTTCAGGATTTTTCTCCATATAGTGGAACTCTATGGTGCCCCGAGAATGCAGTTAAAATGTGGCATAAATGATTGTTTTGTTTTTTTTTTAATTACAATTTATTTATTTTTTAACCTCCCTTTGTCTTGCTCTGCCTGAACTCTGTTTTTTCCGGTTCAAGACAGGTAGGGTATGTCGAATAACTCCCATCTTATTTTGTCCCTCAACTTCAAAAATAATTTCAAAAGCATCATACATCGCTGCAGATGTACCGACCCAGTGTTTGCTTGGTGAACATGCAAAAAAGATCAAACACCCTTAACAAATTTTGAATTTGAGGGAGAAAATAAGATGGGAATTTTTCAACATACCTAAAAAGACCATACTGGTCTTGAACCGGAAAAAAACTAAGTTCAGGCAGAGCAAGACAAGACAAGCATTTGAGGTTAAAAAGTATTTAAATTGTAATAAAAAAAATAAAAAACCATAACTGATCATTTCGCTAGATAATACCCTTCTTTCCTTGGCTGGGATCATTTAAAGCCCTTTAAAGCTGCATTTAAACTGCATTTTGGAAATTCAAACTCGGAGCACCACAGAAGTCCACTATATGGAGAAAAATCCTGAAATGTTTTCCTCAAAAAACATAGTTTCTATATGACTGAAAGGAGTAGTTCACTTTCAGAACAAATCATCCAAGATGTTAATGTCTTTCTTTCTTCAGTCGTAAAGAAATTTCTCTCTATATAATGGACTTCTATGGTGCCCCCGAGTTTGAACTTCCAAAATGCTGTTTAAATGCAGCTTCAAAGGGCGCTAAATGATCCCAGTCAAGGAAGAAGGGTCTTATCTAGTGAAATGATCGGTTATTTTCTAAAAACATTTACAACTTACATACTTTTTAATCTCAAACGCTCATCTTGCCGAGCTAGACAAGATGAGCATTTGAGGTTAAAAAGTATATAAACTGTACTTTTATTTGGAAAATAACCGATCATTTTGTTAGATAAGACCCTTCTTTCCTCGGCTGGGATCGTTTAGAGCCCTTTGAAACTGCACTTTGGAAGTTCAACCTCGGGGGCACCATAGAAGTTCATTATATGGAGAGAAATCTTGAAATGTTTTACTCAAAAAGCTATTTCCTGAAGAAAGAAAGACATGAACATCTTGGATGACAAGGGGGTGAGTACATTATCTATACATTTTTGTTCAGGAAGTGAACTTCTTCTTTAAAGGTTCTTCATGAAACAATAGATGACAATAGAGTGTTGGATAAAAGTGTTCCAAAATGTCTTGTTTCAATATACAATATGCTCTTTTACAGGTATCATGGCAGAACAAATGATATCTTCAAGGCTTGTTTTAGAACGCATGTTGTTTTAGGAATGTTTGCAGTATTCCTGATGCTAAAGTTGGGTGGAGTTTCATTCTCAAGAGAGCAATGGAGCACCGTGGTCCTCATGTGCGCCGTTTACCTGATACTTAAAAGCTTGCGGGTTCTGGTAAGATTTATCACATGCCAGGCGAACAATATGTATAAATCAAAACATTATGTGATTCCCATGAAAGACTTATGTTATTTAAAAGTTGTACTCTGTGAGCTACTGGTGCTACCTGTTGCTATTTTTACCATAACACAACTCAGAAAATAAAAACCTGATAAAATGCAATGGTGTGCGGTTTTTAGTTGTAATTTATAGTTGGCAACAAGAGAGCAATGTAAGTCTTTACTGCTTTTCCTAGCGATAAAAAGTGAAGAAAAAATGGGAAGATGCCTGTGGACGAATAAAACTTCCTAAAGACCCGCGCCTTGGTTCTCTCCATTTACAGCTACTACAAGAGCTTACAAACGGCAGAGACAAGAAACGCTAGATGCCATCCTGGCAGGATGTAAACACGCCGACGCTTCTCATGATGCCGCGGCCACTAAAGGAGATTCTCAGTGCTGATTTCACTTGATATCCACGGGCGTTTAAACTCCTCGTGGGGAAAAATTGATGGTACGGCAATTGGTTTAAGCCTACACTTATAACCATTGCCATCTGTAAGCTCTTTTACTAGCTGTGGTCATCATTTCAGTATTTTATTTTCAGAATTGTGTATTCTGAATTTTAAAAATAGCAACAGGTAGCGGCAGTAGCTCACTGAGCGCACATTTCACAATTTATTGTAAACAACTATGTGTTTGTACTGAAGCTTAACTGTGGATGATTAAAAGTATAGCCTGAAATAATAAAAAAAAATGCAAATAAATTAAACAAGTAAAATATATCAAATGTTATGTTTTTGCAGAGCCCTGCTCCGGTTGAGATCTCAGAAATCTGTGAAATGAAGAAGATGAATGTAGCACATGGTCTGGCCTGGTCTTTCTATATCGGCTACCTCAAATTTGTCCTTCCAGGTACATTCGTTTACATTGTACATGTGAGACGATACTTGTTGAGGCCTCAAGAGGGCAGGAAAGACACACAGTTTACTCAAAGGCTGCTAACTAAATAGCTGGATGTATTACAGTTTTTTCTGATGGCTTAAGCACATTTTTTGTAATTGGCTATTTTTGCAAAACTCTACACACAAATAAGAAAACCCTTCACCAAATCAGCAAAACATTGTAGTTTTCTTGCAAAAGCTAATAAACCTTGCTTAACTCTTCAAACCTTCGTAAAAATGGTATTTTCGTATCAAACATTTAACACAAGCCATCACATTAATAAGCACACAATGCACCAACTACACTCATCTGGCTTTTGCTTTCTCTGTGCACAAGGTAGGCTATGTCAGTTTGAGGTCTTACTTTTGTCATAGTTCTGAAAAAATTGAGGGATCCAAACTTCAAGTACTGGTGTTTATTTACACACATCAAAACAAACACAAGTGTTTTTTTTTCCAAGTCAAAACAAAATACTGTAAATAATAGCCATAAATGTGTATAGTTTTTCTAGGAGTGTGATGATCATTTGGAAATTGAGAGTAAAGCAGTGAGTTGTGTTTACAGTTCCGCAAAAAGAGTGCAGTGGATTGTACCTACAGTTTTGCAAAGTGTGTGTTACAAAATTGAAAACTGAGTGCAAAGCAGTGTTTGTGCTTTTAGTTTTGCAAACTCAGTGAGTGGTTTTTGTATAAGTATTAATAGTTTCAGAAATTGTGCTATAAGAATCACAGTTAGGGTTTAAGCCATCAGAAAAAACTGTAATAGTTTTAGAAATTGCGCTATAAGAATCATAGTTAGGGTTTAGGAATCCTTTTGCAGAAATGACTGCTTCAATGCGGTGTGGCATGGAGGCAATCAGCCTGTGGCACTGCTGAGGTGTTATGGAGGCCCAGGATGCTTCGATAGTGGCCTTAAGCTCATCCAGAGTGTTGGGTCTTGCGTCTCTCAACTTTCTCTTCACAATATCCCACAGATTCTCTATGGGGTTCAGGTCAGGAGAGTTGGCAGGCCAATTGAGCACAGTAATACCATGGTCAGTAAACCATTTACCAGTGGTTTTGGCACTGTGAGCAGGTGCCAGGTCGTGCTGAAAAATGAAATCTTCATCTCCATAAAGCTTTTCAGCAGATGGAAGCATGAAGTGCTCCAAAATCTCCTGATAGCTAGCTGCATTGACCCTGCCCTTGATAAAACACAGTGGACCAACACCAGCAGCTGACATGGCACCCCAGACCATCACTGACTGTGGGTACTTGACACTGGACTTCAGGCATTTTGGCATTTCCCTCTCCCCAGTCTTCCTCCAGACTCTGGCACCTTGATTTCCGAATGACATGCAAAATTTGCTTTCATCCGAAAAAAGTACTTTGGACCACTGAGCAACAGTCCAGTGCTGCTTCTCTGTAGCCCAGGTCAGGCGCTTCTGCCACTGTTTCTGGTTCAAAAGTGGTTTGACCTGGCGCCTGTACACGGTGGCTCTGGATGTTTCTACTCCAGACTCAGTCCACTGCTTCTGCAGGTCCCCCAAGGTCTGGAATCGGTCCTTCTCCACAATCTTCCTCAGGGTCCGGTCACCTCTTCTCATTGTGCAGCGTTTTCTGCCACACTTTTTCCTTCCCACAGACTTCCCACTGAGGTGCCTTGATACAGCACTCTGGGAACAGCCTATTCGTTTAGAAATTTCTTTCGGTGTCTTACCCTCTTGCTTGAGGGTGTCAATGATGGCCTTCTGGACAGCAGTCAGGTCGGCAGTCTTACCCATGATTGCGGTTTTGAGTAATGAACCAGGCTGGGAGTTTTTAAAAGCCTCAGGAATCTTTTGCAGGTGTTTAGAGTTAATTAGTTGATTCAGATGATTAGGTTACAGTTTTTTACAGACGCTAGGACACATTTCTCAATACTTAGGTTACTTTTGCAAAACTCTTCACACAGTGAGCACACCAGAAGTCTATGTGGGCTAAACTGAGGATCAATTATCATTGTTTTGGCACAAAATGCATTCAATGACTACATCTCTCAAATTTCATGAATTCTTTTCTCACTCAGACACAACAACTGCCAAAGATCTTTGTACATACAGGACATTTTGCACATGCTTACATACTGTTTTCAAAACTGTTAAACTTATGTTCAAAACAATAACATAATGCAAAACTGAACAAGACAGCAAAATTCAACAGCAATATTTTATTGAAACATATTTTAAATCTAAAAATGCGAGTAGTTTAGCATTACTATTGTATCTGTATCAGTGGATGGTGTGTATACAAATTCTTGTATTTTGGAATTACTTAGTGCAAAAAAATAAAAATAAATAAACAACATAAAATATTGACGAATTCTGCATCCTGTCTGATTCATTCCAGTAACATATATTGCAGTTATAAACAATATATATTGCAATTATAAACAGAAATGTGTCCTTGTTTTACACAAGAAAACACTGTGTAATGCTACATGTTGTTAGTGTTTTTTAGGCCATTGTTTTTTGGGTGACAAAGTGTGTTTGTTGGCTGTCAACCTTTGCAAGTGTTCTGGAAGAATGAGTTTATTTGAGACCAGAATAAAATGTTTTGGTAATTGTAGTGCATTTTGAATGTGAAATGAACTAATTTCCCAAGCTGAAAGTCGGTTAGGAGAATTGTGTGAAGAGTTTTGCAAAAGTGACCTAAGTATTGAGAAATGTGTCCTAGCATCTGTAAAAAACTGTAATAGCTCGTTTAGAGAACCTTTTTATGATATGCTAATTTTTTGAGATAGGAATTTTGGGTATTAAAACAATAAAAGGCTTGAACTACTTAAGTTGTGTGTAATGAATCTAAAATAAATGAAAGTCTAATGTTTATCAGTACATTACAGAAAATAATGAACTTTATCACAATATGCTAATTGTTTTAGAAGGACCTGTACTGTTTTCAAAACTGTTAAACTTATGTTCAAAACAATAACATAATGCAAAACTGAATAAGACAGCAAAATTCAACAGCAATATTTTATTGAAAAATATTTCAAATCTAAAAATGCAAGTAGTTTAGCATTACTATTGTATCTGTATCAGTGGATGGTGTGTATACAAATTCTTGTATTTTGGAATTACTTAGTGCAAAAAAAAATAAAGATAAATAAATGACATAAAATATTGACGAATTATGCATCATGTCTGATTCATTCCAGTAACATATATTGCAGTTATAAACAATATATATTGCAATTATAAACAGAGATGTGTCCTTGTTTTACACAAGAAAACACTGTGTTATGCTACATGTTGTTAGTGATTTTTAGGTCATTGTTTTGTGGGTGACAAAGTGTGTTTGTCGGCTGTCAACCTTTGCTAGTGTTCTGGAAGAATGAGTTTATTTGAGACCAGAATAAAGTGTTTTGGTAGTTGTGGTGCATTTTGAATGTGAAATGAACTTCTTTGCCAAGCTGAAAGTCGGTTAGGAGAATTGTGTGAAGAGTTTTGCAAAAGTGACCTAAGTATTGAGAAATGTGTCCTAGCGTCTGTAAAAAACTGTAATCACAGAGCATGGTGCTAGCAATACCAAGGTGAATGAACTCATGAAAAAAATATTAAAAGGCTTCAGAAGTTTTTAAATATAGTGCACACGACTAATATGAACTAATTTGATGGTGTTTTTTGAGAGCAAGGTAGTCTCTGATCACTTTATGCTTTTATATGGAAGTATGCAGTGTGCACATTCATCGTAATTTCAGGCATGTTTCAGATATGCGATTAAATGATGACCCTGAGCTGTAAAACCATGCACCTGATCATATGACAGATTCTGCTCACTTTCCATTTTCACTTTTTCTGTTCTTTCACCTGCAGATTTACAGAACAAGGTCAGCCAGTATTCCTCCACCAGGGGGAAACTGAGCTCTCCACGTCTACATATCCTTCTGCCCCTCAACGCCAAGGTTCCAACCAAACCTGAAGAGGAGGACACTAATGTGGCCTTCCACGAGAACCTTCCGGAACTGGTGCGGGACCAAGCAGGGGTGCGGAAACGTAGCTACAAGAACAGTGTCTACAAGATCACCCAGGACAATGAGGTGGGCTAATGCTAATTACTGACAACGTAAGTAATTAGAACTTTTTCAATAAAATCACTGAAAAAATGTGATGATACAGAGCTAGCATTTCAACTAGCACTATTGTGTCCATTGATACTCACCAAGCCTGCATTTATTCGATCCAAAGTACAGCAAAAACAGTAAAATTTAGAAATATTTTTACTATTTAAAATAACAGTTTTATGTAAAAAATGTAATTTATCTGTGATTTCAAAACTGAATTTTTAGCATCATTTCTCCAGTCACACAATCCTTCAGAAATCATTCTAATATTCTGATTTGCTGCTCAAAAGACATTATTATTATTATGTTGAAAACAGCTGAGTAGATTTTTTTCTGGTTTCTTTGATGAATAGAAAGTTCAGAAGAACAGCATTTATCTGAAATAGAAATAGTTTGTAACATTATAAATGTCTTTATCGTCATTTTTGATCAATTTAAATGATCCTTGCTAAATACAAGTGTTCATTTCTACTATTTCTTACCTGACTCCAAGCTTTTGAATGTTACAAAATGTAATGTTTAATGTTACAAAATCAGATAAATGCTGACCTTTGGATCTTTCCATTCATCAAAGAATCCTGAAAAAGTACTTAAAGGGATAGTTCACCAAAAAAATTAAATTTGATGTTTATCTGCTTACCCCCAGGGCATCCAAGATGTAGGTGACTTTGTTTCTTCAGCAGAAAACAAACAAAGATTTTTAACGAAAACCGGTGCAGTCTGTCAGCCATATATATATATATTTGTCTTTGCATGTTTTTTGTTACTTTCAAAGGTTTGGTGCCCGTCCACTGCCATTAAATCACTAACAGACTGCACCGGTTTTCAGTCACCTACATCTTGGAAGTCCTGGGGGTAAGCAGATAAACATAAAATTTTCATTTTTGGGTGAACTATCCCTTTAATTGTTTTAAATATTGATAATAATAATAATAATAATAATAATAATAATAATAATAATAATAATAATAATAATAATAATAATAATAATAATAATAATAAAGTTTCTTGAACAGCAAATCAGCATATATGATTTCTTTAGAATCATGTGCTGAACATTTATGGAATACATTTGAAAATATATTCAAATAGAAAGCAGAAAAGATTTCTTTAAAACATTTAAAATTTTGATGTTAAAAAACTTTTGACTCATAGTTCAGATATGTTGCTTATTAATGCACATGCTTCTAGTCTGAACCTCTCTGGTGTTGAGAAAGTACACACTTTTAAGTAAGCTATGTAGTAAGGCTATATTCCAGTACTAATGCAGAAGTTTGCATATACTAGTGATGAGAGAAAAGACTGTCTTCATTTAACTGTACTGAAAAAGTAGGAAGAGTATAGTAGGATGGATAATATGCAAATTGGGATGCAGCAACACAAACATTTAGCTGTCAAAACAGCATCTCCTTGTGGCTAAAATCTGCACTGGCACTGAAAATAAATTCAGTGCTTTACCTTCTTATTCCTAGACTTTCAGCTGTGTTCTGGAATATGCAACACCACTGCTGACGCTGTATCAGATGTCCCATGAGAGCAGAGCAGGGTTCGGAGAAAGAGAAAGAAAACAGCAGGTCCTGTTGTTCTACAGAACCCTCAGCCAAATTCTGGAAGATTCTCTAGAGTGCCGGAACCATTACCGGCTCGTCCTGCTCAATGGTAAGAGTCTTGTGCCTGAAATGATCAAAATACAGTCTTTTAGAGTTTGAAATATAATTCTTGTCATTTTCTCTTACAGTTATTTATCTCAGTGTCTGTAATATAGATGCCATACACCTGTTTTTCAGATGAGCACACAGGTGACCCTCATTACCTCTCTAGAGAGATCATCCAGCACCTGAAACAGCAGGACGGAGAGATCCACATGGATCCCATCCAAGAGCTAACGAATGAAGTCCATGCGGTTCCAGAAGAGGGTCCGATTGGGCGTTTTAATGGTGCGCAACGTGCCATTTTCCTAGAAGACTCAATGAGCAGTGACCCCACCCTCATGTTCAGCCAACCAAATTCCTTAAGATCTGAACCAGTGGAGACCACTGATTATTTTAACCAGCCAAATACAAGAAAGTGAGATTCAGTCTTAGAATTATTTAAAAGATTTTAACGTAATAATGACATTCAAGAATCCATTAAATCAGCTGTTCATAACCACCCTCATTTTCTTTGTGTGTTTCCTCCCACTCCAGTCTTTTCTGTACTTATGGATAATTTCAATGATAAGTATTTGCCAGCACACCCAAATAAAAGCTCATGCCACATTTAAATTTCAGGAATAGAGTGTTTTCACTACGCGTCATTAATCGGCCATATTGTAATCAATGCCACTGAACCGAACAAAACTTGCATATTTTGCTGATTATTGCTGCTGAAAATGGTCAATTATTGTCATGTTTTGGTCTGTATACTAATTACTAACTGGGAAAACATTTGGAGTAATATAGACTGCCAAAAGTTATAACAAATCAAGGAGAAGAGTGCAAAAGACTGTCTGAGGAACAAAAGACGTTTGTGGTTGGCCAAACTGAACCAGGATTTCCAGGGCAAGAATCTTGACAACACGTGTTTGTTCTTATCATTTCCAGTCAGGTAGGTGAAATATTAGGCTAATATCTTAATTAATAATGCTTGTACATATCTTTACCACCTTTTAACTTAGTTTTATCAAAATATTGTGAACTTTCCTGCTTACTAAGTCCTTCTCTACAGTATATGATTTAGCAATGTCCACAATTTTTTTTTCCAAGGAATCCACCGAATGTTCAGCCACCGAAATTATTGGTTTAAACAAAAAATCATCTAATGTCCATTTCAATGGACGCATAGTCTGAAGGGGTTTTGCTTATTAAAAAAATAGTAACCTTAAAATGAATGTCTTCATATTCATATATTCCTTACGTTTTTTCCTTACTGAAGAACTGCTTATTCTCAAAAAATACTGTTGAAAATTCCTTACTTCTTCCAGTAAAAACGCTCTCCTCTGCTCTGACTGACTCTTACTTTCCATGACCTGCGGCAGAATAATTACAATGAACAAGAGAAACAAGTTTAAACAAGCAAGTTATGATGACGGAGGGGATTTGTAACACCAGGAATTATGATTTAAGATGAATCACAACACTAGTCGTCTATGACTAACATGTTTAAATTTAACATTTATCCACAGATCAAATATCTTATCCGGCTGATATAGCTCATTTAAAATAAGAGCTTATAAAGTGCTTATTCTGAACCTTGGCAATTTAGCTGAGCAATATTTTAATGAAGTAGTAAACTAGTTCATCAGGTTTAAGCTGTAATTTGGCTGGTGGATTGATAAATGAGCAATATCACACTCTTAACATGAGATATAGCTGTATATCGGCACTGCTGTGATTCGGCCTTAGGTAATCTTTTGTGCAGAACTACTTCCTTCCGCCACAAATTCAAATCTCAGTTTGACAGTTGAACAGCTGAGCACAAGCCTCTGTTACTAATTCCAAAACATTTTAGAACTAGTAACGGACGAATGTTGAGTTGCTTCAGCTTATTGTATTAAAAGCTCAATGTATTGTAGAGTATTATGAAAGAAAGATGGACTGGGCGAGTGCGATTACCTGCATCTGATACAGCATCCATTGTTCAGATCAATCCCATATTCACAATTAGATTGAGTGTCCACTGAGAAAATAAGGTTAATATCCTTTTATCTATTCATCAGGCTGATTTCGGAAGACAGAGCTGCTCAGTGCATTTGTCAGCTGCTTTAAGCTGATTTTGAAACTAAAAATAACTTCTGTTTATGACTGCGTTTATTTTTTCAACGTCTCTTGTCGCCATCTAATGGCGGAACAATGTAACTAAAATCACGAACACACGCACCGTTTCTGAACACTAAACTGTATTTTAAATACTACTATTATTTATATAAAATATTATTTATTAAATAATAATATTTAATAAACAACAACAGCCATCATAAAAGTTACTGAGCAATTCAGTCACATGATTTACATAAACATGAGATTTTGCCCAAACTACTTAACTAAACTACTAAAACTACTGCTCTGGAACAAATAATAGATTAATGAGACCAAAGACTGCCCGTTAGATTTACCCAAAACAAATATCTCATGTTTAACCGCTATAGAGACATCAGAGCCAGCAGTACATTCCAGAAGATCTGGCCGAGTTGAGGCTTCTCTCGTGCGGGTTCATGAGTAGCCTAGACAGAGCTCTCATGTCCTAAAACGCCTAAAATAAATTGATCAAACAGCCCCTACATCACCACATGTTGTTTAAGAGGGTTTCAAGAAAAAATCCTTCTAGCTCACCCAAAAACAAACTCCTGCATATTCACTTGTCAGACATGATTGGAACTTCAAACAGGACTGGATTCTATGGTCAGATGAAACTAAAAATGAGCTTTTTGGCAGCTAACCCTCCAGATGGTTTTGGTGCAGACAGGAACAAAAAGTACCCCATGCTCATGGTTAAAAATACTGCTAGGTCTTTAATGTTGTGGACCTATTTTTCTGCCGGAGGTCCTGGACATCTTGTTTAGATACATGGCTTCATTCTATCAAATACCAGCAGATATAAAATCAAAACCTGACTGCCTCTTTTAGAAATCTTGTAATGGGCCATGGTTGCATCTTCCAGCAGGATGATGATCCAAAACAAACATCAAAATCAACACAAAATTGTGTCACTGAGCACAAAAGGAAGCTTCTACCATGGCCTTCCCAATTCCCTGACCTGAACCCTCTATAGAAACTGAAGAGAAGAAGCACCAACATAAAGCTGGGAAGAGAGAGATTCTGGAGAATCGAGAGATTCTGTTTGAAGGAATGGTCTCTGATCTCTTGTCAGGTGTTCTCCAAACTCATTAGACATTGTTGGAGAAAACTCAGAACTGTTATCTTGGGAAAAGGACGTTGCAATAAATGGGTGCCAATAATATTGGCCAACGTGAACTGGAGAAAAACATTTATTTTATGATGAGATTTCACCCCTATTGTTTTCTTTCAATGACAGGCTAGAATTTTGTGAATTTTTTAATAAAAGATCAAAAGGATAAATTATGCAGATTTATTTTCACATCCACCTTTGCTCATATTTACCAAGGGTGCCAATATTAATGGAGGATACTGTAGATATCCACCTTATCCTTCAACCTGAATGGGCGAGACTTCCAATTCATTAGTGCTATAAGGAAATGACGAGAAGAATAACAAAGTGCAGTAAATGGTAAAACTGTTTGCACTACAAACCAGTGTGTTCATAATTATTATAATACATTGAAAATAATATGGTAAGACACACCTATTTCCAATATCAAGCCGCAAAACGAGTTTTGTACAGCTAAAAATAACTGGACCACGGATGAGACTGGAAGCTAGAACCATTAAATTTACAAAAGGCCGTGGCTAGATGGATTAGGCTATAAAAAAGATTTGTAATAACCTTTAGCATTTTTAGTGGTTCAGTATATTATTTAGCATTTTATTCAACCTTATTCATTCATGTTTCTCAATTAATTTGAGGCCATAAATATTCCTAAACTAATTTCATCTGTAGCAGACGATTCTGAGAATATTACAGCAATGTTTGAGTAATTTTGGTCAATACATAAATAAATAAATAATACAATATTATTATGTTAACAATTTCCCAGTTAGAAAATGAAATTTGATTAAGTGATTACATTATAAAATTATAAGCATTGTATTATTTTATTACAGAAAAGAAGTAAATTTAAT